>NC_056744.1:1531742943-1531829075 GCF_019279795.1 Protopterus annectens
TGTCTTTGCGCTTTTATAAATTCCGGTGACCGACGGTTAATTCGATGGCATTATGTAATTAAACCTTCAGCCAAAATAATGTAAAGCAAAATCAAACTGATGTTTAATAGTGAGTTTATTGAATCTAGCACAAAACCGACAACTGGTAACGTCGTGGTCAGGGCCTAGGCAAGGAATACAGTAAGAGTGAAAGTCCTTATGAGGTATTTGCTTCCCACAAGAAATACAATTATTAACTTTTACTAACATCGGTCTGGAGAAAGAAAAAGTTTCCCCAACGGGGTACTTAGCTTTATTGAAGACTTCGGATCTGAAACTCAATTTTGAAAATCTCAGGAGTCGGCCGACCGGCACTTGTGAACTGCTTTTGCTTCGGGCACTGCGGCAAAGAAAGACTGAAGAAAATGGCGTCGGTTGCATCTTTTATACCCCTGGCGCACTGACGTCAGGGAAGAGGCGACAGCAACCGATACCAGACCAAGACTTTGGAACTCGGGCCGACTGCGGGTCGCCTGCCAGCAGGATAACCCAAGTGTAATGACTGCAACAGTGAAACACGAACATCTGAAAGGTATGAGAATAACCTGCATTCAAATTATGTTTGGCTAAGGCACTACATTCTAATTTCCTCTTTGTACATTAACTATGATCATGTAACCTCTCACGTAACCGTCTGTTGGTCTTGCCCACATAAAAACGTGGGCAGGCATGTTAGACTCATGGCACATAAGGGGTTGGGGTTGAATGAATTTTTGCCAGTTAGACCAGCCCTGCAAGCTAGGAGACTAAGGAAGTGAATGTAGTATGGTGATTATAATGTTACATCTTAACTAGGTTTAAGTAGGTCTAGCTTTAGCTGATTAGGGCACCAGATCTATTCTTACATATTTAAACCTGAATATGTTGATGTTTTTTGAGACGATTTGTATACGTGAGATGGGCAAATTTTCTTTGCAGTAATATCAGTCATTCTTAAGGTTGAGTTTATTTTCTTCAGTATTTGTAGTTTAAGTGATAAATCGTGAAGTCGACAGTGGAGGGTGCTGTAGATAGTTAATTTAAGGCCAAGTTTAACTGAGCGGTAGTGTTTGTTAGTTTGGCCTAGGATTGATGACAGCGTTGTGTTGTTCTTGTGGAGTCTGCAATCGAATCATCCTTCACACGAAATGTGTCCTAAATGTAAGTTCCATGGACAGTTGATTGAATTAAACTTTTAGTTATGTACTTACCATAACTTCGGATGTATGGGATCCATCTCGCCTACATTCATAACTGATGGGCTCGGAGCCGATCCATCGGCTCCAACTCGGCCAACTTAGTACACTAGAACGAAGTCTCTTATTGGCTGGGCTACCCTCTATCCCAGGATGCACCACCTGCTTCCCAGATCTTGTTTGTTCGCTTTCATACTTACATGCAAACACAGAAAAAATAGTAGTTACTACAACCAACTAAAGTTCTTCAAGAGAAGATCTCCAAATGGAACTACATTTCTCTAAATCCATGGGAGGGGAAGGAGGGTAGATGCAGATGAATCAGGCGAGATGGATCCCATACATCCAAGTTATGGTAAGTACATAACTAAAAGATGTAATGGGATCCTATCTCACTACATTCATAACTGATGGGACAGCGTCCCTAGCACCTAAATCCCGGGTGGCTCATTGGAAAACACTCCTGAGAACTGTGGAACCAAAGGAAGCCCTGCCTCGAGAAACCACATCTAGCTTGTAATGAGAAATGAAAGTGTGCGGAGAAGTCCAGGTAGCCGCAGCACAAATATCATCTATTGATAATTTGGAGTGAAAGGCTACAGAAGTAGCCATTGCCCTGGTAGAATGAGCTCTGACTGGAAAGGGAAGCTCTTTGTTAGCCTGTGAATAAATGAAAGAAATGCAATCTTTAATCCATTTAGCTATGGATGTTTTAGCTACTGGTTGACCCAATTTGTTTATTGCAAAGGAAACAAACAGTTGATTCGATTTCCGTGTCTGAGCAGTTCTATTCAAATAAAAACGCAGTTGTCTATGGACATCCAACTGATGAAGAATATATTCTGCGTTATTAGAAAACTCGGAAAAAATACAGGGAGCTCTAGAGTCTGTCGAATGCAGAAAGAAGAAGCTACCTTTGGTAAAAAGGAGGGATTTAATTTCAGGGACACTCTATGTTTGTGAAATATCAAATAGGAGGATCAGAACAAAAGAGCTTGAAGCTCTGAAACCCGCCTGGCCAAGTTATGCCCACTAAAAGGTGGTTTTCCAGGACAGAAATTTCAAATCGCAGGTAGCAGCTGGTTCAAAAGGGCGGCAGTTAAGGCAGCAAGAACCAAATTTAGGTCCCAAGGAGGAACAGGATGAGATATTAGCCTAGGAGCCATGCTCCTTTAAGGAAAGACTTGCAAAGTTTGTGAGACATTAATGAAGGTTCAAAAAGAAGCATGAAAATTAGAGATAGCCGCTAGTTGAACCTTAATCGTGGAAACTGAAGAGCCCAATTGAAAAGAGAGGCCAAGAAATTCAAGACCTCGATACTGAGGCGGTAAGGGGTCTATACCACGTTGTTGAGCCCAGAAGGCGAACCTTTTCCATTTGCTGGAATACAGTTTGACAGTGGAAGGTTTGTGAGAGGGAAGACAATATGTGGATCACCTCCAGAGAGGGAGTTGTCCCGACTAAGGATGGAAGCGGAGTAACCATGCCGCCAACCTCAAGGACCTGAGAGATGGGTGAGACTGTCCTGACTGATGAGTCAACAGGTCCGGCACCGGGTCCAGAAACCATGGACCTTCTACCGATACCTCTGAAAGGAAACCAAACCTGACGAGGCCAGTGCGGGCAATCAAATCATTTGTCTCCAGGTAAATTGCCTTCTGTATCACCCTCAGGAGGGGAACCGGAGGAAGGCATAAAGGAGAGAGGGCCAAATGTGGGTTAGCGCCCTGAATCTGTCCTGAGAGGGGATCAGAGTGAAGAACTCTCTGCACTCAGCATTGTGGGGCTGGGCAAACAAGTCGCAGCAAGGAAGACCCCATTTGGCGAAGATTTTCGCAGCCACTCTTTGGTTGAGGGACCACTCGTGGGGTAACAGGATGGTCCTGCTTAGTCTGTCCGCAATCACATTGGATTTCCCCGGTATGTGCGTTGCCATTAGGAAGTGGTTGGTAGCTACCACTCAGTGCCAAAGTCTCATGGCTTCCCTGCACAGTGGGTATGACCTGGTCCCACCTTGCTTGTTTATATACCAAACCACCGACATGTTGTCGGATAGGATGGCAATCGGACCCTGCGGGAGAGCGTGATGGAGAGCTTGAAGTACCAAGAGTACCGCTCTCATCTCCAGGATATTGATATGCAAATGCGCTTCCTGGAGTTGCCATGTGCCTTGGACAGACCTGTTCAGGTAATGACCCCCCCACCCTACCTGGGAGGCGTCCGTGGTCACAGTGGCAACGGGGGACTGAGGAATAAAGGGTCGCCCCTGGTCGAGATTGGATCGGAGGAGCCACCAACGCAGATCTCGACGGCAACTCTCTGTAATCGTAACTAAGTGGTTCAAGGGGAGTTCTTGATAGGACCATTGAACCGACAGAAGCCATTGCAGAATTCGCATGTGGAGTCTGGCTAAAGGGACTAGGAGTATGGTTGATGCCATTGAGCCCAACACCTGTAGAATCAGATGGGCCGGAGCTCTTGATAGGGGGAGGCAGGATCTGACTTGGTTCTGCAAAACTTGAATTCTTGCTGCCGGTAAGAAGGCGGTATCCTTTTGTGTCTAACTCTGCCTATAAAAGCATTATCGCTGAAATGGCTGTAGTACAGATTTTTGCCAGTTGAAAGTAATTCCCAGGAAAACGCCCAAGGCACCGTGGCATGAGCCTGAAATAGTAGATGCTTGGAGGTGGCAGTAAGGAGCCAGTCATCTAGATAAGGAAACACTTGGAATCCTAGACTTCTCAGGTGAGCAGTCACCACTGCCAGACACTTGGTGAACACCCTGGGGGCTGTGGTGAGACCAAAGGGCAGTGCTCGGAACTGGAAATGACTGTCTCCCAGGCGGAAGCGTAAATGTCTCCTGGACTCTTGACCTATCAGAATGTGATAGTAAGCGTCCTGGAGATCTATGGAGCACATCCAGGCATCCTTCTCCAATAGTGGGAGAATGGACTGAAGGGTGACCATTCGGAATTTGGACTTTTTCACAAAACGATTCAATGAACTGAGGTCCAAAATGGGCCTGAAGTCCCCTGTCTTTTTTGGCACCAGAAATAGTCTTGAGTAAGTTCCTGATCTGATCTGATCTGATCGGTGGGGACAGGCTGGATGACTCCTTTTTCTAGCAGCTTTGAAATCTCTATTGCTGCCTGATCCCGCTGACTGGGTGGCACGTCTGGGATTTCCCTTAAGGGAAGGGGGGGCTTGATGAAGGGAATGAGACAGCCTCCGGTTATAATCCGGAGCACCCACTGATCGCTGGTAAAAGCTTCCCAAGCTTGTGGGTGTTCCGCAAAACGACCCCCGACTGGCTCCGGAGCAGCACAGTCGGGCACCAACTCAGGGATGTTGAGTGCAGGAAGAACCAAGAAAGGAATCGCGGTCTCCAGAATTACGGGGGCCTCTGCCGCCTCTGGGGCGGCGTCTTCCTGAATCCCCCCCCCGACTCTAGAGGGGGGATCACTGGGTGTAGTAGGGAAAGACCTCTGAGTTTTTCTGAACCACATTTTCCCTCCTCTCTGGGCCTTGGGGTAAGGCCTAGATGGAGCGGAAAAACGGGCCCCAACGGCAGTCAAGGTCTTGTCCTCCTGCTCGCACCGAGTCAGTGTGTCCTTCACCTTGGGTCCAAACAAAGATGACCCATCAAAGGGGGCGTCGGCAAAGGAAGACTTGAAGGCCTCCGCAAACGAACACAAGCGTAACCAGGCGTGTCTCCTGAGGGCTTACTGTTCCTTGGCAGCTTCTACTCGGGCCTTCGGGCCGATACGAGATGAGCCTCATGGACGAGTTTACAATGGAAAATAAGGTAGTCATCTGGCCAACAGTGTGGGCTAGCCTCAGGTAGATTACCTGTGAGGGACTCACTTAGCTCTTTAAGGAGGTCCCTTTGGAGCCTAGTAAAATGACATAAGTAATTCAGCGACCGTGGTAAAGGCCGCTGAAGAAAGGGCACGCCTCCCCGTACCTATCCATGCTCCTGGAATCCTTATTAGAGGGTGGATAGACGCTGAAGCCTCTGCCACATCCTGCTGTGTGGCAGATGCCACCACCATTGCATCTACGGAACTCCCTTAGTTAAAAATTTTTGGGGGGCTGAAAGAAATTTATTCGGTCTTGCAGGCACCGGTTCCACAGAATCAGGGTGTTCCCAAGCCCTTCGAGAAACCAAATCAAGCAGTTCATCGAAGGGCGGAGACACCCAGGAGGCGGAGGGCTGGGCCCCGAAGGCCTTGAGGAAGACTGACTCCTCAGCGGAAGGGGTTTTGGCCTGCCAATCTCCTCTCTGTCTCAGAATCTCAAGGATATCCGAGAAAGAGACATCATCCGAAGATGATTTAGGGGACCCTAAGGTCAGTGTCCGATGTGACAGACTCATCTTGGGAGTCTACGTGCTTCCTCTTGCACAATTTCTTCCGTGGAGGCTCGTCCGAAGCAGTTTCGGATGGACCCCCCGGAAGAAGGGAACCCCCGACGGGGGTATCCTCAGGCCCTGGGGCCCCGCTGTCATGGGACTGCAGTACGGCAGAAGCAGCAGTCTCCAGGTCTAGGGACGGTGAGGTGGAAGCCTGCTGAGCCGGCAAGGACATGGCCAGTGCGCTCCTCATGGCCTCAAAGGCCGGACCTCCAGACTCCATGGAGATCACTGGCCGAGAGGCCACGACGGCACTAGGAATTCTGGCAGCCGATGCTCCGAGGGGAAGACTAGGTACCGAGGCACCCAGTCCCAAAATGTTCCCCTCGGCACCGGCTGAGGAAGTCCCAGTACCAAACCCTGAACCGAGGACAGGGTAGGAACAATGGTCGGCGCCGATAGACCTCGAGGGGGTCTCGGTTCCGACCGTACGGCTCCAACTTGTTCCACCATCACCGACTCCAACGGCTCCGAGGAGGTTGGAGGAGGAATCGAGTGTTTCGGAGGGGGGATCGGCTCCGAAGCCAACTGGGCCGGAGCCGAGACCATTTGTGCAAAAACTGGAGACTGGAGAAGCCTCTGAATAACCCTATCCAAATCCAAATCCGACAGTTTTGAGGATTTAGAGGAAGTAGACAAGGGTCGAGACGACTTTCCTCTCGGCTCAGACAATGTAGGGGACCGGCTCCGAAAAGGCTCCAACATTATCGGCGCCGGATCTGGCACAGCATGAACAAGGATCGGCGCCGAAGGAGCTGGAGCAGAGGGGAAGAGTCTGAGCTGCACACCGCCACCGCCCGAGACCAAAGGAACCGAGGGAGGTGATTCTACTCGATGCTCCAACCTGCGGCTCCGAAACCAATGGAGCCGAGGAAAGAGGCATCGAGGCAGACCCTTCGACCCTCGGCTCCGAAGTCAGTGGAGCCGAGGAAGAAGAGGTCGACTTATGCTTCTTAGCAGTCGGTTCCGACGGACTTGTCGGAGCCAACGACCTTTTCTTTTTAGAGGCAGTAGGAGATGAATCCAAAGCTTCCTCAAAAGAGGGCTTAATAAGACCCTTCAAGATCAGTTTATTTTTTCGCTCTTGAAGAACCCTAGAAGAAAAAGCATGACACACACTACATGTCTCCTGTAAATGTTTAGGTCCTAAACAATATACACATATAGAGTGACTATCTGTAATAGACATTTTATAATTGCACCTAGTGCATTTTTTGAACCCTGATTTTTGTTCTTTAGACATGCCTATAACTATGTAATAACAGTATGAAAATACCAAAATTTAGCGCCAAGAACAGAAGTGACTAATAACACCAAACTGTTAGAGTGCGAGAAAAAAATGGCACAAGCTCTCTGGAGAGAGATTTACCTCACAAGTAAAATAACAAGCAGGAAAAACACTACAATAACGGGCAAAAGCCCTCTAACTTAAACGGGCTTTGCCCGAAGAAAAAAGAAAAATAATAACACAGACAATTCAATAAGAAGGGCAAAGGCCCTCTAACTTAAATGGGCCTTGCCCGACCAGCGATATACAAGTATCAGCAAAAACAGTCAATCACTCAAACAACCAAAAACACAAAATAGCCGTTAAAACAGCTGTTGTATTAAATTCTGACGAAACCCCAAGGTCAAAGACCAGAAAAAGGTAAAGAAAGAACACTTAGCTCCAGCCAAGTCGAGACCACGTCCAGCTTGTAAAGCGGCAAACGAGATCTGGGGAAGCAGGTGTGGTGCATCCTGGGATAGAGGGTAGCCCAGCCAATAAGAGACTTCGTTCTAGTGTACTAAGTTGGCCGAGTCGGAGCCGATGGATCGGCTCCGAGCCCATCAGTTATGAATGTAGGCGAGATAGGATCCCATTACATCTACTGTTTAATAGTTTATTACTATCAGCAGCCATAGGGTATGTGTGTATGGGTTGTTAATTTTACTTAGTGTTACGTCTTATTGCGTCTTATGCGAGTTTTACCATTAGGCAGTAGACCTGAACTGCTATTTGACATTTTTGAGTTATCTTGACAGCTTAAGTCATGCTTTTGCTTGGGGATGGACTAGCATTATATAGTGCAATGCCTCATTACATTCGCCCAGTGTATCTTAGATTCTGTGTTTTATAGGGCGTCCTTTGAGGTAAAGGGAACTCCACTGGAATGCTGTAAAGCTTAATGATGTTTATAATGTGGAGAATGATGACTTATGTTTTGATAGGTTAACTCTACTTTCACTTAATCCTTTTTAGATTGAGGTATTCATTCTGCAATTTTAACATCCAATATGATGTACAGTGTTACAGTTGCCTATGAATTAACAGCTGTGAGGATTTCTATATAGTAAGGACATGACATAGTTGTTTGCGAAGTTTTTTGCATATGCATTTCTGACTGAATCATTGACGGTTGCATCCAATTTGAGATTTTATTATATAGGAATTTTTTGTTTTTATTATGTTGTTATTTTAATATTTATTTGAGTTATTTTTGTAGGTTGCTGTTACTGTTTCTTTAAATGCTTGAGCTACATTGTCAATTGGAAGTATCCTACTGACTAGTCTGTTTTTGAATTTTTATTTAAGTACTGTTTTGGATGGGTAATAATTTTCAGAGTCTGAAGAAGCAAACAAATTTAGTGAAAGAACTTACTCAAATAAAGTTTATCAAGTTTTATCGGCCATGCATTGGTGCGGTTTCCTTTTTTGTATGGAGTATATCTCATTTAATGTTGCAAATATTTTTGATGCAGTACAGTAAACATATTTATCATAAGATTATAAGAGGTTACTAAGCTAATGGCCCTGGGGCCCTTACAAGCCTAGCCAAGAGTTTTTTCCAAAAAAAAAAAAACCTCAGTCAGCACCTATTGCCCCTGTCAATGAGTGACAAAGGAGGAACCCTTGGGACAAATTTGCGGTTTCCCATCCACTCATCAAGGTTGCACATGAAGAGGGTGAGTGAGGTACTCTGTTTGACATGTATAGGAAAGTCTATTCCAGAGACAGAGCAGCCTCTGGGAGACACGTGTCTCTCCAGCAGGTTTTGTTGATGTCACATATTAGATTTAGGCCTATCAAGTGGGTAATGCACGAGAGTTAGACTTACGGATATGGAGTATCTCTAGTAGGGCAGGGTCCGATATTGCCTTGTAGGCGAGACACAGATCACCTCTGAGCAATCTGTATGATGCTGAGTAAAGTGATAGTGATTTCAGCCTGTCCGCATAGGTGGTGGAGGCCATAGATTCTCTTTGTGAGGTATTTCTGTGACCTTGCCAGTTGGTGCAGGTGTTTGGAGAGGTACACACCAAAAGGGGCATTATACTCAACTATAGGTCTAATGAGGGAGAAGTACAGAGAGGTAATAACCTCCTTTTTTCTGGATGCAATCCCTTTACTTATGAGATGAACCAAGTAAAAGGCTTTTCTGACCACTGCCACCACATGATGGTCGAATGTGAGATTGTTGTCAACCTGAGTACCCAGGTCTCTCACCACGGGTTGTGTGCTTAGAAGGTTGCCATTGATGTTGTAATCAGTAGGGGCAGTGTTTTTGCCAAATGGTATGACAATACATTTTTTTTGCATTTAAATTAAAGCCATGACTTTGGCACCAGTTATTTGTAGTTGTGAGACCCTCTTGCAGTATGTTAATGTCATTTGGGAAGTCAATGACAGCACCCAACTTACAGTCATCCGCAAAGTTGGCCAGCCACAGGCCCTTTTTTCTTTGCCTAGACCTCTGAGAAGTAGATCCCAAACAGCAGGGGTCCCAGGACAGATCCCTGGGGAGCGCCACTAGTGAGAGGTCTGCTGTCAGAGGTGGTGGTGCCTATTTTGACCTTGTGGGTCCTATCTGTGAGCCAGTTGGCCACCCATCTGATGAGATAGGGATTAATACCAAATTGTGTTAGCTTTTCGATGATGCCTGAGTTGGGGATTGTGTCAAAGGCCTTGGCCAAGTCAAGGTAAACTGTATGTACTGACTTTCCCTCATCCAGGCCCTTGGTGACAGTCTCAAATAAGTCAACTAGGTTCAATAGGCAAGATCTGCCCCTTACAAATCCTGATTGGGTGGAGTCGAGAGTTTGGAGATTGCCTATGTCCTTGTTTATGAGATCCATAATAATACACTCCATGGCTTTACAGCTCAGACTTGTCAAACTAATGAGGAAATAGTTTCCCGGGTCAGTAGTGGCATCACATTTGTGCAAGGGGATGACAATGGCGGTTCTCCACCCTGCTGGAATGAAACCTGTAATTAGGCTGTGGTTGAATAGGGTGCTCAATGGCAAAGCTAGTTCTTGCTGAAGATGGTGCAGAATACAGTCTGGGATATTATCAGGTCCCATGGAAGCTGTGTTCTTTGCCATGGATAGGGCTTTTAACACTTGATCTATGGAGATGTGGGACAAGTATCGGGGAATGTGTCTGGGCCTTTGGGGGCGATAAAGGGAAGAAGTTTGCACTCAATCTATCAGCTAGCTGGTTGGCTAAATCGGCAGAATCAGTGTAAGTGGTACCATTAAGTACTAATTTGGAATAAACTTGGGTTTTGTCATGGAGGTTCCTAACGTGACTGAAGAACTTTTGTTTTTTCCCTTTGTTTTGCAGGCTAGTTTCAACTCATAATTGGCTTTGGAGTTTTTCACTAGTGATCTAATTTGCTTGGTGAGGGAGATTTTCCGATTTGGAATTTGTTCCTTTTTACCCTTGGACAACAGTTTCTTCCTTTTGTTGTAAAGTTTGTTGATAGAGGATGTCCACCAGACAGGTTTGTGCTTCCTTGAGGAACCGGTTTTAATTCTGTTGGATATGGCTAAGTCCATGCAGTTGTACAGGTGCTTGCATGCTGCACTGGCGTACTGTTTAGCACAGTTGTCTGCATCCTCTGAGGGGGGTGGTGGTGTGAAGCTGCTGATACCCCCCCTTAGGAGGATGTAGTCAGCTTTTGACAAGTTTTTTAGCCTGGTAATGGCTGGGGAGGGGGTTGGGTGGGATAGAAACTTTAAATGAGACAGACTGATTCATCAGGAAAGAACACACTATGGGAGTGGTGCAGTGGACACCCATGTTGGTGAGAACCAAGTCCATTATGTTATCTCCCCTTGTAGGGGATGAGACCAGCTGGTCTAGTGCATTAGAGTTGAAGTCAAGGAATCGTTGGGTAAGTACATTAGTGACTGAACAGTTCACTCAGTCTATGGTGGGGTAGTTGAACTCACCAATGATCAGGGTATTGGGGGTACCTTGATGGAGACACGTAGGTCTAGATAGGAGGAGTGGGTGTTCTGAGACATGGGGGGGGGGGTCTATAGCTGGCTATAACTTGGATGGATGTCTTGCCAACTGTCAGTTGCACCTGGAGTAATTCCAATGCATTGTGCTGGTAAATCAGTCGGGAGGTGTGTCTGTCTTTAATAAAGATAGAGACTCCACCACCCTTAGTCTTTCCAACCTCATTTTGGCATCAGAAAAAGTGGAATGAGGTATAGCCTGGTAAGGCACGGGTGCTCTCCGCAGCCCTGAACCAAGTTTCATTGACTGCACAGGCATCGGCATCTTCCAGTGTGAGGAGAGCCTTCAGTGAGTGCATTTTCAGATTAATGCTCCTAGCATTGAACAGGATGACTTTCAATTTGCTTTTTGACAGATCTTTCATGTTGGAAGATTTGTCTTTGGGACACAGCCTAAAAAAGGAACAATAGGGGAGGCAAGAGCCTGGGCCAAGATCAGGGCTGACAGGTGGAGGCCATCTCTGGCAAAGCATCGGAGCCTGTCAACCATGTCATCCCAGGCAAACAGATACTGGATCCCCTTGGAAAGACACCAGAAACTAAGCCAATTGCTAAAGTCAATCATTTTTTGTTGGTATTGTGGCATCATTCTTGGTGAAGGTAGGATTCTGCTCAGGGCTAGGGTCACACCTGCCTGGAGTACATACTCTGAGAGCTCAATCATATCTCACTTCAAATAGTCCAGGGAGGTACGTATGAGGTCATTCACACCAACATGGACAATGACAGAGTCATACTTGTACCTGCTGTGGAGAAAGTTAAGTGCATTAAATGGCAGATTCTAGCGCCTGACAAACAGCTGACCATGACCTTCTCCTTGTTGAGCCTGGTAAGGGGGACATCAGTGTGTCTCACTACTGAGTCGCCAATGACCAATATGTTTGGTTTATTATGCCTTATGGGTTATGTTGGTTTATTGTTATGCCTAATGGTCTGTGTTTGTGAGACACTGGTATGTTAACTACTGTGTGCGATGGGATGTTATCTGATATTTAACAGCCTAGAGGGCTTCCTCTGTACTTTAAGTGCTAGCCACAAAGTTTGAGAATTCATTTTATGCTCAACTTCTGAGAGACTTGGCTGGCTACAATCACCTGCATTAGAAGCTGAAGTTAAGTGCAAACTTGCATTAGTGTATTTTAGTCTTCTGTTAAGTACAAACATGCAGTTTTAAAAGTACTGTATTTCATTTTTTTTCTGTTACTTAATTGTGTGTTTCATTGAATAGTGTGCTGTGTGTCTCTCTGCAGTTAGTTCCCAACCCAGCCTCCCTGTTCTTGTCTTGGTGTTAGTCTTGGTGGTTCTGGAATTGCCCGCCCCTCCTATAAGTCTATATTAGAACACTCCTCCTGGGATCATCTCATTTGCTCACTTAACAGAGTACAGTGAGATCATATTCTGAGTCTAGTGTTCACTCTACTTAATACAGAGAGAAGATTTGAGAAGGCCAACCCACTTAGGGGTTCTTTCTTCCTCTCTCATTGCACTTTACTAACAAAAAAAAATGTGCACTTTATTCATCTGCTTTTACTGTATTTGTGTTTCTTCCTACTTTATTTTGCTTTTCTTAAAAGCTTTATTTATTCTGCTGCATGTATTACTGCTTGGTAGTAGCCTGATTAAATTGTAATTGTTATTCTAAGTCTTTTGGTTTAAGCACTCAGGCTTCATACAGGTTGTTTTACATTAAGAAGCTGGGAATTGCTGATTGAAGGCCTAGTGTCTGCTATTCTAAAAGTGTATTAGTTCTGGCTTAAGCACTTGGGCTTCAGGCCAGCTATTCTACATTAAGAAGGTTTGTGGTCTGCACTCTTGTGGGAGGAGAGGCTGAATTCTGCCCTTCTGAGCTGGGAATTTCTGGTCACAGGCTTATTGTGCCTGCTTATTTGAACCGTTTCTTTCCGAAATTGGTGTGCCTTGTTGCTGTAGCATAGACCAGATTCAGGCCACTCTGATCTGAGATATATAACAATAAGTATCCTTTTTTGTGCATTTAAAGTGTTTTTTTTATTGTATCTGCTTTATTTACTGAAAAAAAAAACAAAAGAAATATACTTCTTTCCCACCTTTCTAAGCTAGTATATTCAAGTTTTCAGGTTAAGTGCTAAATTCAGGACTGTGTTACAAATCTCTGTGTTTGCCCATACCTTACTTGAATAGAAGGAAGTTTCTCTGTTTGCTTGTGAGAGAGGGGAGCTTTGAGCAGGCTATCTTGTCCCTGGAGGAGTGGTTTCAGCCCAGAAATTAGTAGTTTATTGGCCATTTTGGGCTAATTTCTATCGCTTTCATTTCCCTGCTATAAATACTGCATTTGCCCGGTTTTGCATGCCGGGCAGCACCGGTTATCTAGGGTATAACTATTCCCAGCTCCACAAAGTTTTCTCTTCAATTTTTCCCTCCAGGTTGGCAGCATATCACGATGCTTATTGTGTACCCTAGGGATGTTAGAATCAGAGATCATCCACGTGCAACCAACAACGGGCAAAACTGCAGTTCAAATTGGAGCTTGCTACAGATCACCTACCATATCCCAGGACCCTATTCCGCATTTCTGGAAACACTGGGAAATATAAAGGTCCTACCAAACACTCTAATACTGGGTGATTTCAATTACCCAAACATTAACTGGGAGAACTACTCAAGTACTAACTCCCTTGCCCAACATTTCCTAAAATTTACAAACTCAAAAACCCTGGATCAACATGTCAACACTCCCACCAGAGGTGACAACATATTGGACCTGGTCATCACCAACCTGGGCGACCGATGTTCCACACTGGAGGTCAACCCCTCGCTGGTTAGATCTGACCATAAACAAATCACTTTAGATATCCGCATTCCGCCTCCACCCCTGGACAAGGAAACCACCGTGAAAAACCTTTCAAAAGCAAACTTCACGTTACTTAAGCCTGAGGTGGAAATGTTTCAAAGCCCCCATGCTAAAGGATAACCCTGTCCAAGCTGCAAAATCCTTTACTAATGCATTCTACGGGCACCTACAAGAATGCATGGATCGTGCTAGCCCAAGCAAAACCAAGACTCACTCCTCCAAGAAAAGGAAACCAGTCTGGTGGACCCCTGCCATAAACAAGCTATACAATAGAAGGAAGAAACTAGTACAGAAAAGAGTAAAATCCCAAGAAGGGAAGACATCCCTGATCAGTATGAGCAAGAAACTACGATCCCTCATAAAATCATCCAAGGCGAGCTTCGAAAGAAAAATTGGCAAGGACTCCAAAGATACCCACAAGGCATTCTTTAGCTATGTCATGAATCTAAGTGGTAATGCTCAGATCTGCTCGGAGTTGGTGCAGAATGGCAAAAAATACACTGAACTGACCAATATCGCCAACATCCTGGCAGATGGGTTCAGCGCAAACTTCACCCCCTCTCACCCCTAAAAGGGCCCATAATCATACCAGAACAATGCAGAGCCCCTGAAATCACAGACACTCAGGTTAAAACAACCCTCTCCAAAGCCACAAACACAGCATCAATGGGACTGGATGGTGTCCCAGGCTGCGTCCTACACGAGCTCAAAGACAAACTAACCCCTCACCTAAACGCACTGTTCAAACTCAGCCTCTCCACAGGCTATGTACCCATAGACTGGCGCACAGCAACGGTTATTCTGCTCCACAATGGAGGAGCCACAACAGACCCAGGGAACTATCGCCCTATAAGCCTGACTAGCTTGGTCTGCAAGGCTATGGAGCACATCATCATGGAACTCATTAACAGAGACATTGGCAACCTCCAAACACTGTACCCTACCCAGTTCAGCTTTGTTAAGGGCAGATCATGCCTCCTAAACCTGGTGGACTTCTTTGAGACAGTTACCAAGGCTATGGACGACGGAAAGGTGGTACACACAGCCTACCTAGACCTCGCAAAGGCCTTCAACACCATTCCCCATTCTGGTATTATAGACAAGCTCACCAGCCTGAACATAAACGTCACAAGATGGGTTGCCAACTGGCTCATGGACAGAAACCACAGGGTGAGAGTTGCGGGAGCTAGGTCCGACTCTAAACCAGTCACAAGTGGCATTCCCCAGGGCTCAGTCCTAGGACCCCTCCTGTTCGGCATATACTTCTCAGAGGTACAGGCAAGCACAGGAGGACTATGGCTGACCAAGTTCGCAGACGACTGCAAACTAGGGGCTATAATTAACTCTCCGGCTGATGCAGACATCCTCCAGAAGGGTCTCACTGAGACGGATACCTTGTGTCAGAATCATGGCCTCAAGCTAAATGCCAAAAAGTGCACAGTCATCCCCTTTGGAAAAAACAAAGTACCCACAAACTACCACATAGGTGGTAGTCCCCTTCATACGGAAGACGTAATAAGGGATCTGGGGGCCTAAGTAGATAATAATCTTTCCTTTGATAATCACATTGCCAGAGTGGTTAGAAAATCCTTCTACATGGCCCACCTTATCACAAAATGGTTCGTATCCAGATCAAAAGAGGTCATTGTGCCCCTCTACTCACTCATCAGACCCATCATAGAGTACAATGCCCCATTTGGGATGTACCTTACAAGACACCTGCAACAGCTGGAAAGACCACAGAAGTACCTCACCAAGAGGATCACTGGCCTCAAACAGAGGCCCTATGCAACCCGACTGAAGAAACTCCAGCTGCACTCAGTTCCATACCGCCTACTCAGAGGTGATCTCTGCCTGGCATACAAGGCCATGTCCAACCCAGAATTGATGGACATGCTCCACCTAAAGAAAACCTTATCCCCTCAAGCCACATGCTCTAGGGATCTAAATCTCACCAAAACAATAAATAGGGACGTGTTGGAGGGACAGATTCTTCTCTCAGAGACTTCCCATGCTTTGGAACAAGATTTCAATCTACATTAGGCAGAGCTCCTCACTAACACTCTTCAAGAGAAACCTTGACGAGTGGATGGTTTACCCCAGGGATCACTTCAGTGGCTTTGCTGGACAGAGGCACAGGGAACTAATCTAAGGGGGCGGCGAAAGCCAACACATTCTGGCTAAGCTTATAAATGCCTTCGGGCAGATATCCTGTTACCTACCTATGAACCTATGAATGCTTGTGAGTGTGTTTTGGGGGTCTCTGTTGTTTAGGTAAGTTTTTTGTTGAGGACCCCTGTATAGGTAGGTGTGTGACTCTGTGATGTTGGTGATGTAGTGTTTGTGCTGGCAATCTCCTCTTTGTCAGTACTGAATGTGGTGTGAGAGGGCATGGATTTCAGCTTACTGATGTAGATGCATCTCTCACAAGTTTATGTAATGAATATTCAAGGCTAACAACTTATTTTAATTTTCATTAAATGAAGGGCAATACAATTTTCTTACCTGCAGTGTGCATTTACCATTTTGAACATAAACTCGACTTTTCTATAAAATATACTTCTATTTAAGGTCCATGGTATACTTTTTGCAGACTACAGAAACAAAATGCAAGCTGTACGTGTTCCTGCCATTACAAATTCTGGGAAAAAACAAGTATGTACAAGAAGAAGCTGAAAAAGGTACCACTTATTTAGGGAAAGCATACTACAGTGTGACACTTTACTTTAGGTGACCATGTCTTCAAGACTGGGTGCATGAATTATGGTAGTTCAAAGTACATTTCTTCAAATACAAATGTACCCTCAAAGATACTCCCAAGAATGTCACTGTTCTTTCTTTACTGACACTGTGACATTAAAAATATAATAAGGTATGGTGGTTTGGAGAGGAAGACAATCAGTACAGGTAGCAGAAGGTTTACATCTGTATCTGTATATAGTTACGGTAAGTAAAATGAAATTAATTCATATGGTGGAGTGTGTATCACAGTGGTCAAATATTTAATGTTTGGTCCTCGATGAATTCATCATCTGTATTTTTCTTTCTTTTTTTCCCCAATTCATTAATTCTTTATCTGGTTAAATGAACCGGATATCACTGACGCTTAACAGCCAGGATCCAGAGAACGGGGCAAAGGTAAGTACAGTACATACGGACCCTTTCCAGGAGGTAATCAACTAGCATGTTTTTAGGAGGTGGGATGATCCCAGAGTAACCAGAGAAAACCCAGACAGACAAAAGTAGAACATGCAAACTCTGTACAGTACCACACACTTTGTAACTCAGTCATCTCAATACATGTCCTTCAACTACAGGTCAGTCACTGCAAATGTGACAAATCACTGAACATAAAGGTAAAGTGATACAGATCACATTCCAAAAATGTCTATGAACCATGTAAAAATTAGGTAATGTCACATGTCTCACAGTTATTGGGGGCAAGGTACCCAATCATGTCAAGGGTTTAACGAGAAAAGTACAGTTGTGTACACTTACCATAAATGTAGATGTTCGAGTGCATTCACTGTTGCAGTCATTACATTTGGTTAGAATCCCAAAGCTATGGATGGGAGGCTGGAGCTAAACAGCATTAGGGGCGGCTATAAGGCCCTGCAGAACTGCAGTGGCAAAGCCTGCCCTGGACTTAGAGAAGAGAGACAAATGATAATGCTTTGTAAAAGTATGGACAGAACTCCAAGTGCAGCTTCTAGAATGTCTTTGGTTGGTACCCCTCTGAGAAAAGCTGAAGTAGCTGCAGCCCTGGTGGAATGAGACCTAATGCCCTTGGGTACTGGTTTACCATGATGTAAGTAGCAGAAACGAATGCAGTGGCTTATCCACTTTGAAATAGTCTGCTTTGAATAGCCTTTCCCTCTGATCCTGCAGCAAATGCCACCAGTAGCTGCTCAGTTTTTCTTAGAGCTTTAGTCCTGCTCAAGTAAAATCTTAGTTGTCTGTGCACATCCAAGGAATGCAGAATCTGCTCCCCCTTGTTCTGTGGATTTGGATAAAAGGTTGGCAAGAGCCACACTGGAAACCACCTTAGGCATAAAGAAAGGGTTGGTCCAGAGGGACACCCTATCTGGGTAAAATATGATAAAAGGCTCCACATCCATGAGGGCCTGTACCTCTGAAACCCTTCTTGCTGAAGTGATTGCCAGGAGCAAAGCTGTTTTCCGTGATAAAAACTTTATATCTGCAGTAGCAGCTGGTTCAAATTGAGGCAGGGTGAGGTTTTCCAACACAAAATTGAGGTCCCATGCAGGAATTGGTGATCTTCTGGGAAGCCTTAAAATTTTGGCCCCTCTAAGATACTGTTTTAGAAAAGGGTGCGAAAAGATCGGTGGCTCTGTGTTGTAATGAGCAGAGATAGCAGAGGCATGGATCTTTACTGATGAAAAAGATAGGCCTTTGTCAAGCATCTCAGTCAAGTATTGTAAAATCTGAGGAATATTTGGCTCTGCTGTGTCAGTTCCTTGTGCTTGGTTCCAAGCACAGAATCACTTCCATTTATCAGCATAAGATTTTCTAGTACTAGGCCTTCTGGCTTCCAAGATGACATCCATCACAGATTTACTGAGAGGTGTTGTTTGAATAACTACATGATTAGCCATGCTGCCAGGTTCAGTGTTTGGAGCGGATTGTGCAGGAATTGATTGTTTTGCCGAGACAGTAAGTGAGGTATTTGAGGCAAGCATCAAGCTGGGAATTGAGACATATTCCTTAGGATTGGATACCAGTGTTGGCGGGGCCAGTCCGGGGCAATTAGTATCATTTTTAGTTTTTCTTGTCTGACTTTTAGTAGGACCTTGGGAAGAAGAGGCAGAGGAGGAAAGGCGTAGACTGATAGGTTTTTCCAAATGAAGGACAGGGCATCCACTTTCCATGTTTGTCTGTGATAAGTCCTTGTGCAGAATTTGTCCAGTTGATAATTCCGAGGAGAGGCAAATAGATCTATGTCCTGGCTCCCCCGTTTCTTTGTTATCACGCTGAAGACTTGTGGATCTAGTTTCCACTCGTGAAGGTCCATAAGGTTTCTGCTTAAATCGTCTGCCAGAGTATTTTGCTTTCCTGGCAGGAAATGAGCTTGAAGATGTACTTGGTAAGTCAAAGCTGCGTCCCACAGTGCCATGGCTAGTCTGCAAAGGGGGTATGAGTGTGTGCCCCCCTGCTTGTTTATATACCACATAACCGTGGTGTTGTCTGTCTTTATCAGTAGTTGTCCTGGATGAAGTAAGTCCTTGAAGGCTGTCAAGGCATTTTGAACAGCTAACATCTCTTTTTGGTTGATATGCAGATGCATTTGTTTTGGGGTCCATATGCCCTGAATGCATCTTCCTGCCAGGTGGGCCCCCCATGCATAGTCTGATGCATCTGTAGTAAAGGTTTGGCTGGCAGGGGGTAGAATGAAAGACCGCCCCATGTTTTGGTGGCATGCTTGTGCCCACCAAAAAAACTCCTGTTGTAGGCAGGGAATCAGAGGAATCATTGTTTCCAGACTGTGACAATGTTGACTCCATAAACTTTTTAGGTACCACTGTAGTTTCCTCATATGCAGTCTTGCATATGGAATCAGTAGAATGCAGGATGCCATGAACCCCAATGCCTGAAGAATTTGTCTTGCAGATAACTGGGTTTTTGTTGCCATCTGTTTGAAGTAAATAGTCAGTTGACTTTGTTTGTCTGGCGTGAGGAAAGCCATCTGGGCAGTTATATTCAAGCTTGCACCCAGGAATGTTATCTTTTGAGAGGGTACTAGTTGTGATTTCTTTTTGTTTATTGTGTATTCTAGGCATGTTAGAAACCTTTTCACAAACGCCAGATGCTGAAGAAGAATGTCCTTGTTCTCTGCTTGAATGAGATAGTCGTCCAAGTAAGGATAGATTTGCATACCTCTTTTTCTGCAAAATGCAATTACTGGTGCCAGGCACTTTGTAAAGACCCTCGGCGCAGTAGATAAGCCAAAGGGCAGTGCAGAGAATTGGTAATGCATAAAGCCAGCCTTGAAAAGGCGCTATCTTCTGCACAATTCCCTTATTGGGATATGCAGGTATGCCTCTTAAGACTAAAGTCACTAGCCAAGAGTTCTTGCCCAGCAAGGGCAGAAGCTGCTGCAAAGTTAGCATTTTGAATTTTGGAATGTCCAGGAATGTGTTCAAAGTTGATAAATCCAGTACTGGGCACCAGGCTTTGACTTTTCTGGGTACCAAGAACAGTCTTGAGTAAAACTCTTGTCCTTTTTCCTGTTCTGGCACTGGCTGAATAGCCCCCATATCCACGAGGGACGTAACTTGCTTCTGTGCCTCTGCCCATTGATGTTTTGGCAGATCTGGCCAACCGTTTGGAATTGGCAGAGTGTGTAAGTGAAATCTGTATCCCTGGGATTCTATGTTTAATACCCACTTTTCCTGGGTTATTATCTGCCAATTTTGAGCATAAAGTGCTAACTTCCCCCTAAGGGAGCTGCCAAAAGAAAAGTGCTTGGTAATGGCAGAGGGAAGTCATTGAGACTGTTTACTGTAGGGCTGCGTTTTATTTCCTCCAGATTTGGAGGTAGAGGCTTTGACCTGTAAGAATCCTGTGACTGATATCTAGAACCTTTAGGGCAGCTGGATTTGCCCCGTGGAGCTCTGTCGGACACAGGAAAGGACCACTTTTTTGTAGACCAGTGTCTACTGAATCTTGGTGGCTGCACTTGTAAGAAGTCTTTTACAGTTTGCATAGACTTAGCTTTGTCTTCCATTTTCTTTAAAACCTCTTCTGCCTTAATACCAAACAGAGTATCATGCTGTAAAGGTGCAACCAGCAATTTAGCTTTAACATGATCAGGCAAATTTTGCTCTTTTAGCCAGGCATGCCTTCTAATCACAGATCCAGTAACTGCGGCTCTGCAGGAGGCCTCCAAAGATTCAAAACCACATTTAGGGTTACCACCCGTCCCACTTTGCGAGGGACAGTCCCTCTTTGAGCAGTTGTGTCCTGCAAAAAAATTGTAAAAATGGCAAATGTCCTGAGATTTTAGGACAAAATTATTTGCTATGTTTTATGTAATAGTTGCAGAAAGCAGTTATTTTGTATCTGAAACACCTAAATATTTTATAAAAAAACAGAATAAGCAACTAAAATGCTACAAGTATAAGCTTTTATTTAGGAAAAAAGTGAAGTTATGTCCTTTGTACTGGCCGTGGGTATGTTTCACCCTGCAAAATCTGACATAAAAGGTGGCAACCCTAACCACATTGCAAAGTATGCTTTCCAACTTGTTCTGCTGCATGCAATAATTCCTGCAAGTTTTTATTTTCTACACATTCAGAAATCATCATTTTCTGTTTCAGTAATCCCATAACATGTTGTTGATACTTAAGCATATGAAACTGGCAGTTTAAGGCCCAAATTGCCAAGGTTGCAGATGTATAAACCTTCTTTCCCCATCTATCCAGAGCCCTGGAATCTCTATCAGAGGGGGCAGGATGTTTTTTGCTGTTGAGGCCTTTACACATTTTGGACCCTGTGAAATAGTTTCAGGGTCAGCAGCAGGGTTTTTATATAAAAATTTGTGCGAGTCAGGAACCCTGTAATACCCGTCTGCCTTGCTAGGAGCCGGAGGTAAGGAATCTGGAGTCAAGCTTAACTCTGAAAACACATCATCCACAATGTCCAAAACAGGAGGTATGGCTAAAGGCCTATGCTGAGGAAGAAGAAGGAAATCCCTAAGCCTCTTTTTTGATTCTGAGAAATCTTGACTCTCCCAGTGAAAATGCTCCCTCAAAGTAAGCAAGGTTTCTCCAAAGGAATAATCTTCAGGAGGAGATGCAGATGGGATGGATTCCTCTGCATCAGAATCCTCATAGGGTGGTATAGAAAATTCCTGATCAGAAGAGGAATCAGAAGAAATAGAAACCTGATCTGAAGATTCATAATCAGGGTCTTGCCTACGCCTCTTATCAGGAGGGGGTTGGGAACCCCTGATCAAGGTAATTAGGTCTTCAGCCATTTTGATCATCTGCTTTTTGGGCATACAGGCCTGAGCACTTGGCTCATGCGTCATTTTTTTTAGCTTTAGAAGTTGTTTTTGTCTTTGATTTTGAAGCTGGCGTCGGTTTTATATAGAAATGCTGAGGCCTGAAAACACCCTCAGAAGCCGGTGCCTGCTCAGTGGCTCCGGAACCATCCGAGGGAGAGACATCTGCTGGTACAATACTTTGAGAATCTCACAGCATGCCGGACTCCACATGGGTCTTGGTAGAGGCCTGCAACTTGAAAGTAGCGGGTATCAGGGGCTACGAAAGAGCCTCACTGAGTACCGGCGAACCGGTGACTGGCTTAGGCAAAGCTTCGCTGTCGGTTTTGGACCACGATGGTCTGTCTCTGTCCTTCTCTTTGCGTATTTTGTGAACTCTGGTGGTCGGATTGCTATCCAATGACATTTCAGGATAGTTAAATCTGTTTCCAAAATATTTTGAAGCAAAGATTTACCGACGCTTAGTAGTGCATTGGTTAAATCAAGCACAAAACCGACAGCAAGGCACGTCATGATCTAGGCCTAGGCAAGGAATACAGTACAAATCAAAATCCTTATGAGGTATTTGCTTCCCACAAATAATGCAATTATTAACTTTTACTGACATCGGTAGGGAGCAAGAAAAAGTTTCCCCAACGGGGTACTTAGCTTTAGTGAAGACTTCAGATCTGAAACTCGAATTCAAAAATTTCACGAGTCTGCCAACCAGCACTTGCAAACTGCTTCTGCTTCAGGCACCGCGCGGTAAGAAAGACTAAAAATATGGCGTCGGCTGCTTGTTTTATACCCCTGACGACCTGATGTCATGGATGAAGAGAAAGCATCCGACGCAGGGCCCAAGACTTTGGAATTCAGGCCGACTGAGGGCAACCTGCCAGCAGATTACCCGAATGTAATGACTGCAACAGTGAAACACGAAGAACATCATGGCAGCCAGTGCATTATCCAATGCAAAGGTGGAATGACAGGCTGAAGCCTGTTTTCTTTTCAAGAGGCAAGCCTGCTTACTAATAATAATAATGACATATGAGAACAGGTGGTTCTCCAAATGTTGTGTGGTTAGCACTTGCGTACACAGTACGCTAACCTGCAAAGAAACATCCGCAGTCAGTTCTCCACTGATAACACTGCATATCCCTGCCCCCTTGATTCTAACTACTGACTCATGCAGGAGTATAGTTAACAAATCTTTTCCAAGAACCACCGATGGCACAATGCAAACTAATCACTACGGATGACAACAGGGCTAAACTTTATTACAGCTTACAAGCAAAGATTGATTTCATTGGAAAAGTATTTTAAACCCCTTTACTCATGATAAATTCATGCTGCTAAGCAACTCCGCCAAAGGAAGAAAAGCTACTGGTAAGCACAAAGCTATATCAGATACCAACCTTCAACCCAAGCAGTTTTGAAAACCGGTTAATATGGGAAAAGAAGATCTTCCAAAAATAATGACCTTCTTCCAAAAATAATGACCTCGTGTCTGAATTCTCAAACCTTCATTCAGTTCCACAGTCAGCAAATAAAAGTGCAGGAACAAACACGCATTCCATCCCTCCACATACACATACCTCAATTCTATTAAGACATGTTAAATGGAAAGAGATTAATGTTCTTTAAAATGTAAATAACCAACTGCTGGCCCATAAACGTTTGACTTGCTGGAAACTTGGTTCCTAAAATCCTGCAAAGATCATAGCACTTATATCTCCTTACACAACATATCTGCATGACATACATTCTACTTCCAAGAATGCAATTAAATTCCTATTAAAAAAGAATCATAAAAATGGTGCATTTTCCATCTTCATTTCATACTTCTGTGTTAGAGAATCTACTCAAAAATCATCTTCAGTTTATCAACTACATATAAAATACAATTTACTCTCACAACACCAGTATTACTTTTGGGATGGCTATAGTGCCAACATTGCATTTGGGACATTTACAAATTATATTACTGAACATGGACAAAGGGAATAGTTTTTGAACAGGAATGGCAACATGGTGAGAACAGTCCTCATTAGCATATCGGTGTAAGCATGACTACACACAGGAAACTCATAAGATCCCCATAGTGACGAGGGCGTTCATGCCAGTAACCAGGGGCAGATTTTGGCACCTTACAGAAATGTCCTCTGTATGCCAAGAAGGGCATAAAAAACCTCCACAGCTACTCAGATGGTGGTCCCTCTAGTCAGATCTCACTTCCATGGAGGACATATCCAGTACAAAGGAGTGAAAAGGCCCACAAATCATGGGGGAGGCTTGACGATCAGGAGGTGTGCTGGCAAAAAGCACACACAAAAATATATTTATTAAATTAAGACACAGGTGGACTGTGTCTGTGTTACACTAAGGGCTAAAAAGCAGCAGAGATGAATTGTGCTAATGAAGTACAGTAGTGTGAAATAACAGACTGACGTCTCACTGAACCTGTCACATAAACAAGAGTGAATATTTCTGCTACTCGGGACTACAGCTACTGAGCATCCAATTTTGGTATGACCCCTCTGTTTTTCTATAACTAGGTAGGTCATGGGTGAAAAGGAGCATTTTGCAGACCAGTTAACTTGTCTGCTGAAAAATAAATATATAAAATAACACAATAGTTACCATTATAGGGAAGTGCATCTGCGGCGATACCTGAAACTTGCAATTTCAATTCAACTTCTTCTTTCCTGTCATTTAGGATGGTGAACTTATATGTTCCACTATCGCTAGGCTTTAACTTCATAATTTTGACATGTATGTTTTTTTCAGAGCTGGATACACTGACTTCCATTCGACTACAGAATTCAGAGTGACATACCAACGTCAGATTTTTGTCAGCATCATAGGTCCATATTACGAACCCATGACCATCTTTCTGCACAAAATTCAACTCAATAAAAGCAGACTCAAATCCACTTTTAAAAGAAGTGTTCACGACTGCCTCTCCTCCAACTTTTGCATTGATTACATCATCACAAAATGACTTTCCTTTTGCATCGATTACATCATCACGAAATGACTTTCCTTTAAAAAAAAAAAAGTAATTCAGTTAATACCATTCCTAATAGGAAGTGACTCAACTCCAAAGGTTCACAAATATTGACTTCTGAATACCAGGCTACATCTTTAGTGATATTAATTTGTTACTGATAAGTATTCTAAAAAACAGTATAAAAGAATATTCTATTGTGTACTTTCTAATAATCTACTCTCCAGGGCTCATACATGTTTGTTGCAGTACAGCTTCAATATATGCCAAGAAAAAGAAGTTATGTACTCACCATAACGTTCCATGTTGGTAGTCCATCTCACCCTTCATTTTTACATATGGGTTCTGAGCCGATCCTCGGCTCTGACTAGGCCGATTTACAAGCTGGAAGACTTCTGGTTGGCTTGTGGCCAAGCAGGTATCCCATGGTGTACCAGTACAATCCCCAGATCTTTTTTGCTGCTCACTAGACTAAACAACCATAAAAACAACCAATACTAAAGGGTCTTCAACCAAGGGCAACCAAATTATTACTTCCAGATCTTCTAGGATGGGGTTGGTAATGAAGCAGAGATGGACTAACATGGAACGCTATGGTCAGTACATAACGCCTTTATGTTAGGTAGTCCGATCTCACCTTCATTTTACATATGGAACAGCCCCTAGTGCCTTATTCTTAGGTGGCTCATTGGAAAATACTCTTGTGCACCGTGGAGCCAAAGGATGCTCTACCCCTAGATGTCAAATCCAATTTGTAATGTGTAATAAAAGTGTGAGGGGTAGCCCACGTAGCTGCTGCACAAACATTATCAAGTGGTACCCTGGCTTGAAAAGCCAAGAGGTAGACAGCTTAACTGGTAGAATGAGCCTTGATCCTTGATCCTATAGGGTAAAGGTTTGCCTTCTGAGCTATAGATAAAGGCTATACAACTGGAAATCCAATTAGATAGTGTCATTTTAGAAACTGGTAAGCGTTATCTAGAGTCAGAAAATGAAATGAACAATTGATCTGATTTCCTGAAAGCCTTAGTCCATTGTAGATAAAAACGTAGTTGTCTATGAACATCTAGCTGATGAAAATGGTATTCAGCTGCATTGCTGTGGTTAGGGAAGAAAAATGGAAGTTCTACTGATTGGTTTAAAGTAGTATTAGAACAAACTTTGGGAACAGAGGAGGGATTAGTATGTAATGACACCCTGTCTTTGTGAAAATTCAAATATGTTGGCTTAATAGACAAGGCCTGTAGCTCCGATACCCATCTAGCTGATGTGATAGCTACCAAAAACAAGGTCTTCCAAGACAAGAATTTTAGAGAAGATGAGTGGGAAGGTTCAAATGGTGAAGTCAATCTGGACAACACAAATTTAAATCCCAAGAAGCCACTGGTTCTTGCAGAGGTGGTCTCAATAAAGTGGCCCCTTACAAAAAGGTCTTGCATAGCTTATGAGTCATTAAATTGGTATCTGGAAATACTAAATGAAAATGAGAAATAGCTGCCAATTGGTCTGGAATAGTGGCAGTGGCAGATCCTTGTTGAAAGAGCTCAGAAAGAAAATCCAGAATCACAGAGATAAAAGTAGTGTATGGATCTACACTCCTTCTCTGCGCCCAAATAGAAAATCTTTTCCATTTACTGCCATACAGCCTTCTAGTTGAAGGCTTATGGGAGGACATAAGAATATGTGACACTGAAGATGATACATCATGAAGTCTGAAGACGGATGGAACTGGAGCAGCCATGCTGTCAATTTACGGGTGTGGATTGAGGGGTGTAGAACCCGACATGTGAGTCAATAGATCTGGATCTGGGTCCAGAATCCAAGGATCGTCCAGGAGGAGAGGCTCAAGGAAGGGAAGAGCACAGTTGTGTACACTTACCATAAATATAGATGTTAGAGTGTATTCACTGTTGCAGTCATTACATTTGGGGTAATCTGCTGGCAGGTTGC
Source organism: Protopterus annectens (assembly GCF_019279795.1). Classification (NCBI taxonomy): domain Eukaryota; kingdom Metazoa; phylum Chordata; order Ceratodontiformes; family Protopteridae; genus Protopterus; species Protopterus annectens. The sequence goes on from NC_056744.1 coordinate 1,531,769,647, forward strand.
TCTCAGTCAGTCTGATTAACAAAGTATTGGGTCCCAAGGCCGGTTGCTGTCCTTCTTAGATGACGCCAGATCGTCAGGGGTATAAAACATGCAGCCGACACCATTTTATCAGTTGTTCTTGCCCCAGATGTCAGGTGCCTCCTTAATGAGAAGCAATTATGTACAAAGTTACACCTCCAACAAAAAAGCAAATGCACCAGAAAGCTTTATGCATAGTATACTAGAAAAAAGACATAGAAAACAGAAAGAGAGCGATGGAGGGAGGGAATTAGGACTGCAACAGTGAATACACTCAAACATCTACATTTATGGTAGTGTACACAATTGTACTATGTTCTTCGTGGTTTCACTGTTGCAGTCATTACATTTGGGTAGATTCCCAAAGCTAAGGTTGGGAGGAGGCCTTTATACAGCATTAGGTTAGCTATAAGGCCCTGCAAGACAGCAGTGGCAAAGCCAGCTCTGGATTTAGAGAAAATTGGTAAATGATCATGCTTGGTGAAAGTATGTACAGAACTCCAGGTAGCAGCTTCAAGAATGTCCCTGGTAGGAACACCTCTGAGAAAGGCTGCAGAAGTAGATGCAGCCCTGATGGAGTGAGATCTGATCCCCTGGGGATAGGTTTTCCATGATGCTTATAGCAGAAATAAATGCAATGACTAATCCATTTTGAAATGGTTTGTTTTGAAATAGCCTTCCTCTGCCCCTGCAGCAAATGCTACCAGCAGCTGTTCAGATTTTCTGCAAGATTTAGTTCTGTCCAAGTAGAATCCGAGTTGTCAGCACATCCAAGGAATGTAGAATCCGCTCCCTTTGTTCTGTGGATTGGGAAAGAAAGTAGGCAAATGAATGGACTGATTAAGAGCCACACTGGAAACCACTTTGGGCATGAAGGATGGATTGGTCCTCAGAGATGCCCTGTCCGCATGAAAGATGATGAGAGGTTCCACTGCCATAAAAGCCTGCAATTCAGATATCCTTCTAGCTGAAGTGATTGTTAAAAGAAAGGCTGTTTTCCAAGAAAGGAATTTCAAGTCCGCAGTAGCAGCTGGCTCGAAAGGAGGTAGAGTGAGCTTCTCCAAAACAAAGTTAAGGTCCCAGGCAGGGTCGGAGCTCTCCTGGGTGGTCTCAAATTTTTGCCACTCTGAGAAACTGCTTGAGCAGAGGATGAGAGAGGAGGGTCTATGTTATAATGAGCTGAAATAGCTGAGGTGTGGATTTTAAATGGAGAAAAAAGACAAGACAGGCCCTTGTGAAGCATCTCAGTTAAGTATTGCAAAGTCAGAGGTAAATTGGGCACTGCTGTGCTCATCCCTAAGGATTGGTTCCAGGCACAGAATCTTTTCCATTTGTCAGCATAAGATTTCCTAGTATTAGGTCTCCTTGCCTCCAAGATGAAATCCATCACAGGCTTGCTGAGGGATAATGGTGAATTTAGATGATTAGCCAGGCTGCAAGGTTCAATGTCGGGAGCTGAGGATGCAGAATTTGTTTCTCCTGCTGAGACAGCAGGGAAGGAATCTGAGGCAGGTGCCTTGGAGTCAATTGTGCCACACTGCGCAGAAGGGGGTACCAGTGTTGGCACGGCTAGTGTGGAGCAATCAAAATCATCCTTGGTCTGTCCTGTTAAGACTTTCAGTAGAATTTTGGAGAGCAGAGGCAGAGGGGGAAAGGCGACTGATAGGCTTTTCCAGCTGAAGGACAGAGCATCCACTTTCCAGGCTTATTTGTGGGGAGTCCTTGTGCAAAACTTGTCCAACTGGTAGTTCTGGGGGGAGACGAATAGATCTATGTCTGGGCTCCCTCATTTGCTTGTCAACATGTTGAAAATCCGTGGCTCCAGTTTCCACTTGTATAGGTCCATGAGATTTCTGCTTAGTCCGCCTGCCAGTGTATTCAATTTTCCTGGCAGGAATTGGGCTTGTAGATGCACTTGGTAGCTCAAGGCTGTGTTCCAAAATGCCATGGCTAGTCTGCACAGGGGACAGGAATGAGTCTCCCCCTGTGTGTTTATGTACCACATAACGGTGGTGTTGTCCGTCTTTACCATCAGTTGTCCTGGAAGAATGTAGTCCTTGAAGGCTGTCGGAGCATTCTGTACAGCTAACATTTCCTTTTGGTTTATATGTAGGTGCATTTGATTTGGGTTCCATTTACCCTGAATGCACTTCCCTGCCAGGTGAGCCCCCTATGCATAGTCTGAAGCATCTGTAGTTAGAGTTTGGGTGGCAGGGGGTAGTGTGAATAGTAGTCCTTTGTTTTGGTGACAGGCCTCTGCCCACCATAGGAACTCTAGGCGAAGGCAAGGTAAGATAGGAATCATTGTTTCCAGGCTGTGACAATGTTGGCTCCATAGACTTGAGATACCACTGTAGTTTCTTCATATGCAGTCTTGCATATGGAATTAGAAGAATGCAGGAGGCCATGAACCCCAAGGCTTGCAGTATTTGTCTTGCAGATAGCAGGGTTCCTTTGTTTTGGTGACAGGCCTCTGCCCACCATAGGAACTCTAGGCGAAGGCAAGGTAAGATAGGAATCATTGTTTCCAGGCTGTGACAATGTTGGCTCCATAGACTTGAGATACCACTGTAGTTTCTTCATATGCAGTCTTGCATATGGAATTAGAAGAATGCAGGAGGCCATGAATCCCAAGGCTTGCAGTATTTGTCTTGCAGATAGCAGGGTTTTTCTGGCCACCTGTTTGAAGTAATTTACCAAATGAATCTGCTTTTCTGGCGCGAGGAAAGCCATCTGGGTAGTTGTATCCAAACTTGCACCCAGGAATATTATCTGTTGAGAGGGTACCAGTTGAGATTTCTTTTGTTTATGGTGTACCCTAGACAAGTTAGAACCCTTTTCACAAACGCCGGATGAAGCAGAAGTATGCCCTGGTTTTCTGCCTGAATTAGAAAATCGTCCAGGTATGGATATATCTGAATGTTTCTTTGTCTGCAGAATGCAATAACTGGAGCCAGCACTTTGTGAATACCCTGGGAGCAGTAGACAAGCCAAAGGGCAGTGCAGAGAACTGATAATGGAAGCAGCCTGCTTTGAAACGTAGGTATCTTCTGCAAGATTCCCTGATTGGGATGTGCAGGTATGACTCTTAAATCTAGAGTTGCCAACCAGCCTAGCATAGGAAGTAATTGGTGAAGAGTCAGCATTGGATGCCATGATTTGTCTTTTCTGGGTACCAGGAAAAGCCTGGAATAAAAACCTTGTCCCTTTTCCTCTTCTGGTACCAGCTGAATAGCCCCCAACTTGTTTTTGAGCCTCTGCCCACTGATTTGGGGGCAGATCTGGCTATCTGTTTGGTGCTGGCAACATGTGGAAATGAAATCTGTATCCCTGGGACACTATATTTAAGACCAATTTGTCCTGAGTTATGAGTTCCCAATTCTTTGCATGAAGAGCAATCTTTCCCCCCAAAGGGGCAGTCAGAAGATAAGTACTTGGGAATTTTAACAGGAAGTCATTGAGACTGTTTACCATGGGGGGGGGGGGTCTTACTAGTTCCAGATTTGGAGGTAGAGGCCACCCCCACTGCTTAGATATGAAAGTCCCCTGGGACTGAATCCTGGGATTTCTGCTGTGTCTAGGTTTGCCTTTAGAGGTCCTGGGAGGAACTGGAAAGGACCAGTTCTTAGTAGGCCAGTGCCTGCTAAATCTTGGAGGTTGCACTTGTAAAGAATCTTTAACAGTTTGCATGGATTTTGCTTTATCTTCCATCTTTTTAAGAACTTCTTCAGACTTATTGCCAAACAGGCGGTCCTGATTTAAAGGAGCATCCAACAGCTTTGCTTTAAAATGATCAAGCAAGGATTGCTACCTAAGCCAAGCATGTCTTCTAAGTACAGACCCAGTAACAAGAAGCCCTGCAAGAGGCTTCTAAAGAATCAAAACCACATTGCAAAGTAGGTTTTCCAACTTGTTCAGCAGAATGCATTAAATCCTGTAAATCTTTATTCTCCACACAGTCAGGAATCAACATCATTTTCTGTTTAAGCAGTCCAATAATACGTTGTTGATATTTTAACATATGAAATTCCCTGATTGGGATGTGCAGGTATGACTCTTAAATCTAGCAATCTTTCCCCCCAAAAGGGCAGTCAGAAGAGATAAGTGCTTGGGAATTTTAACAGGAAGTCATTGAGACTGTTTACCATGGGGGTGGGGAGTCTTACTAGTTCCAGATTTGGAGGTAGAGGCCACCCCCACTGCTTAGATCTGAAAGTCCCCTGGGACTGAATTCTGGGATCCAACATCCTTCCCCCTTACATCCCAAAACGATCTTTGAGATCAGAACACCAAAACCTAATCTCCATTCACAGACCTAAACATTCCGCTGGCAAGCTACTACTATCCTTCTCTCTAGGCAAAAAATGGAACTCTCTCCCTCCACCACTGAGGACTATAGTTAACACAGATCACGTCAAGACCCAACTCTACTCACACCTTTCCTCTAAATGGATATGTTCCTGCTTTCACCCTATATAAATCATACAGATTTTCTACACTAAGCCTCTTTACCTCTTCACAAATCTACCCTCAGACTTCATTTCTAATTCCCAAAATGATTTAGCCTACTCCCTGTTGACTGTAAAGAAGACAATATTGCAAATTATCTAAAAAAAAAAAAAAAAAATTTTTATGTTCTTGTTATTTTGCACTGTTATTATTATGTATTCTTACTGTTTGTTCTTATTATGTATTCTTACTGTTTGGACATTTAATTGATTGTACTGGCTTTGGAGCTTTTATCCCTAGGCCTCCACTGAAAATGAGTACTTCGTGGCCCGGTGGACTTCCCCGGTAATCAAACTGAAATAAATAAATAAAATAAATAAATTGACAGTTTAAAGCTCTAATTGCTAAGGTTGCAGAAGTATAAACCTTTTTACCCCATCTATCCAGCGCCCTGGAGACTCTATTAGAAGGGGTAAGATTTTTAGCAGTAGAATCCTTAATGCCCTTGGGCCCTTGAGAAATAGTTTTCGGATCTGCAACAGGAATTTTGAAAAGAAACTTGTGGGACTCAGGAACCCTGCAGTATCTGTCAGGTTTACTAGGAGCCGGAGGCAGGGAATCAGGAGCCAAACTGGATTCCGAGAACACATCATCAACAATGTCTAATACAGGAAGTATAGCCAAAGGCCTATGCTGAGGGGAGAAGAAGAAGTCCATAAGTCTGTTCTTAGAATCAGAAAATTCCTGGCTTTCCCAGTGAAAATGCTCCCTTAAAGTATGTAAAGTTTCCCCAGAAGAAAAATCCTCAGGAGGGGAAGCAGAGGGAATGGAATCCTCTGCATCAGAATCCTCATAGGGAGAAATGGACAAATCCAGGTCATCAGAAAAAATAGAAGAATCAGAATCCTGATCAGAAGATTCACAATCAAACTCAGCCCTAGGCCTCTTGGGGGGGGGGGGGGGGGGTTGACTACCCCTGATCAGAGTAATTAAATCTTCAGCCATTTTTATCATTTACTTTCTAGGCATAGGGGCCTGTGCATGTGGCCTGGTCGTCGGTTTTTTAGACATGGAGTGAGATTTTGACTCAAGTACTGAAGGTGGAGCTGATTTAATAAGCAAGTCTGTAGGCCTAAATACACCCTCAGAAGCCTGCACAGCGGCTAAGGACCCATGCAAGGTAGAGACATCTGTGGGTTCCATAGATGCAGTATCTTGCGGTATACCCGACTCTGAATGGGTCTCAGTAGAGGCCTGCGAATCAGAAATAGCAGGTTTCAGGGGCTGCGAAAGTGCCTCACTGAGTACTGGCTAACTGGCGACTCGCTTAGGAGAAGTGTCGTCAGCAGTTTTGGACCTCGGCGGCCTGTCTCTTGTCTTTATCCTTGCATTTTTTCGGAATCCCGGTAGACGAACGGCTAACAGACAACATCGATGGGTAGTTAAACTGAAAACCGAAATAATTAGAAGCAAAAATATACCGGGGACGGATAGTGTGCTGATTAATAAAAGCACAAAACCGACAGCAAGGTACATCGTGGTCAGGGCCTAAGCAAGGAATACAGTACGAATGAAAATCTTTATGAGGTATTTGCTTTCCACAAGTAATGCAATTATTAACTTTTACGGACATCGGGAGGAGCAAGAAAAAAGTTTCCCCAACGGGGTACTTAGCTTTAAGTTGAAGACTTTGCTTCTGAAACTCGAAAACTACAATTTCAGGAGTCGGCCGACCAGCACTTGTGAACTGCTTCTACTTCAGGCACCGTACGGCAAGAAAAGCTGATAAAATGGCGTTGGCTGCATGCTTTATACCCCTGATGACTTGACATCATGGAAGAAGGGACAGCAACTGACACAGGAGCCAAGACGTTAATTAGGCCGACTGAGGGCAACCTGCCAGCAGATTACCCCAAATGCAATGACTAAGTCACAGCTTAATTCAAAGTAAGACAACCTTTTCAACCTCCTATAATATCTACAATTGGCAAAAACTTAACTACTATTAGGGACATGTACTTTGACTAATATAAACATAGCTTTAGCTCTGGTAGGAAATTAATTCGGGGCTAATCTGCAAATGACAGTAGAGGAGACATACTTGTACATTAAATTTTCAGGGCCAACACCTCACTTGAAGAAAAGGATATTCACCCTCAAGGTTCCAGTCACGGCCTTTGATTTGTACTGCTCAAATATAATTTGCCACCTCTTATTCCTCCTTGCAGGAACACAAGCCATCATTTCCAGGAGGCTGCTTTAGGGTAATCTAATTTAGACGTGATTAAGAAAGAATACTGAGCAGCCATGTGTTTGTACTTGGGAGAAATGGGAACAAACCCAGTACTGCAGCAACAATCCCATTTCATGTTATGGATATTTTTGAAGATTCTTTTCACTTGAGTAAATGACAGTATAGTAAACATGTTCATGAACTAAATATTGAAAACTAACATCTCATTTAAATTTGCATTAAATGATGAGCAGTACATTTTCTTATACTGTGCCATTTACCATTTTGAACATAAACTTGACTTTTATTTAAGGTCCATGGTATACTTTTTGGTGAACTAGAGAAACAAAATGTAAGCTGGACATGTTCCTGCTATTAGAATTTTTGGGAATAAAACAGGTCTGTACAAGAAGATGCTGAAAACTGTACATATATTTATGGAAAGTATACTACAGTGCAACACCTTACTTCAGGTGACCATGTCTGCACGCCTGGGTGCATGAATGATGAATGCTGGCAGTTCAAAGTACATTTCTTGAAATACAAAGGTGCCCTGAAAGATACTCCCAAGAATGTCACTGTTCTTTGTTCACTGACATGGTGAACTTAAAACTACAGTAAGGTATGGTAGTTTGGAGGAAGACAAGCAGCACAGGTGGCAGAAGGTTTACACCTGTATGTGTATATAGTTTCAGCAAGTGTAATAGTATGAATGCATTTGGTGGAGTGATATCACAATGGTTAAATACTTAGTTTTGGATTCATACAGGTACAATCTTCTGAACTTTTCTTTTTTCCTCCCATTCATTTATTCTCTGATTGGTTAAACAAACTGGATACCATTGACACTTATCAGCCATGACCCAGGCAAGAAGGGCAAAGGTTAGGTACAGTATATACGGACACTTTCCAGTAGGTAATCAACTAGAATGTTTCTGGGAGGTGGGATGATCCCAGTGTAACCAGAGAAAACCCACACAGACAAAAGGAGAACATGCAAACTCTGCACAGTACCACACACTTTGTAACTCAGTCATCTCAATACATGTCCTTCAACTACAGGTCAGTCACTGCAAATGTGACAAATCACTGAACATAAAGGTAAAGTGATACAGATCACATTCCAAAAATGTCTCTATGAACCATGTAAAAATCAGGTAATGTCACATGTCTCACAGTTATTGGGAGCAAGGTACCCAATCATGTCAAGGGTTTAATGAGAAACATGGCAGCCAGTGCATTATCCAATGCAAAGGTGGAATGACAGGCTGAAGCCTGTTTTCTTTTCAAGAGGCAAGCCTGCTTACCAATAATGATAATGACATAGGAGAACAGGTGGTTCTTCAAATGTTATGTGGTTAGCACTTATGCACAGTATGCTAACCTGCAAAGAAACATCCACAGTCAGTCCTCCACTGATGACACTGCATATTCCTGCCCCCTTGCTTCTAACTACTGAGTCATGCAGGAGTATAGTTAAATCTTTTCCAAGAACCACTGATGGCACAATGCAAACTAATCACTAAGCATGACAACAGGACTAAAAACTTTATTACAGCTTACAGGCAAAGACTGATTTCATTGGAAAGTATTTTAAACCCCTTTATTCATAATAAATTCATGCTGCTAAGCAACTCCCCCAAAGAAAGAAAAGCTACTGGTAAGCACAGAGCTATATTGGGCACCAACCTTCAACCCAAGCAGTTTTAAAAACACTTTCATATGGGAAAATATCTTACAAAAATAATGACCTTGTGTCTGAATTCTCAAACCTTCATTCAGTTCCACATCTAGCAAATAAATGTGCAGGAACAAACATGCATTTCATCCCTCCACATACACATACCTCAATTCTATTAAAACATGTTAAATGGAAAGAGATTAATGTTCCTTAAAATGAAACTAACCAACTGCTGGCCCATAAACGTTTGACTTCCTGGAAACTTGGTTCCTAAAATCCTGCAAAGATCATAGCACTTATATTTCCTTACACAACATATTTGCATGACATACATTCTACTTCCAAGAATGCAATTAAATTCCTATTAAAAGAATCATAAAATGGTGCATTTTCCATCTTCATTTCATACTTTCTGTGTTAGAAAATCTACTCAAAAATCATCTTCAGTTTATGAACTACATATAAAAATACAATTTACTCTCACAACACCAGTATTACTTTTGGGATGGCTATAGTGCCAACATTGCATTTGGGACATTTACAAATTATATTACTGAACATGGACAAAGGGAATAGTTTTTCGTGAACAGGAATGGCAACATGGTGAGAGCAGTCCTCATTAGCATATCGGTGTAAGCATGACTACACACAGGAAACTCATAAGATCCCCATAGTGATGAGGGCGTTCATGCCAGTAACCAGGGGCAGATTTTGGCACCTTACAGAAATGTCCTCTGTATGCCAAGAAGGGCATAAAAAACCTCCACAGCTACTCAGATGGTGGCCCCTCTAGTCAGATCTCACTTCCATGTAGGAGATATCCAGTACAAAGGAGTGAAAAGGCCCAAAAATCAAGGGAGAGGCTTAACGATCAGGAGGTGTGCAGGCAAAAAGCACACACAAAAATATACTTGGCAGAGTGTGTAAGTGAAATCTGTATCCCTGGGATTCTATGTTTAATACCCACTTTTCCTGGGTTATTATCTGCCAATTTTGAGCATAAAGTGCTAACTTCCCCTAAGGGGAGCTGCCAAAAGAAAAGTGCTTGAAGTAATGGCAGAGGGAAGTCATTGAGACTGTTTACTGTAGGGCTGCTGCTTTTATTTCCTCCCAGATTTGGAGGTAGAGGCTAATGACCTGTAAGAGAATCCTGTGACTGATATCTAGAACCTTTAGGCAGCTGGATTTGCCCCCTGTGGAGCTCTGTCGGACACAGGAAAGGACCACTTTTTTGTAGACCAGTGTCTACTGAATCTCTTGGTGGCTGCAGAATTTGTAAGAAGTCTTTACAGTTTGCATAGACTTAGCTTTGTCTTCCATTTTCTTTAAAACCTCTTCTGCCTTAATACCAAACAGAGTATCATGCTGTAAAGGTGCAACCAGCAATTTAGCTTTAACATGATCAGGCAAATTTTGCTCTTTTTAGCCAGGCATGCTCTTCTAATCACAGATCCAGTAACTGCGTGCTCTGCAGGAGGCCTCCAAAGATTCAAAACCACATTTAGGGTTACCACCCCGTCCCACTTCTATGTAGGACAGTCCCTCTTTGAGCAGTTGTGTCCTGCAAAAAATTGTAAAATGGCAAATGTCCTGAGATTTTAGGACAAAATTATTTACTTATGTTTTATGTAATAGTTGCAGAAAGCAGTTATTTTGTATCTGAAATAATTTCACTCTAAATATTTTATAAAAAAACAGAATAAGCAACTAAAATGCTACAAGTATAAGCTTTTATTTAGGAAAAAAAGTGAAGTTATGTCCTTTGTACTGGCCGTGGGTATGTTTCACTTTCACTCTGCAAAATCTGACATAAAGGTGGCAACCCTAACCACATTGCAAAGTATGCTTCCAACTTGTTCTGCTGCATGCAATAATTCCCTTGCAAGTTTTTATTTCTACATTCAGAAATCATCATTTTCTGTTTCAGTAATCCCATAACATGTTGTTGATACTTAAGCATATGAAACTGGCAGTTTAAGGCCCAAATTGCCAAGGTTGCAGATGTATAAACCTTCTTTCCCCATCTATCCAGAGCCCTGGAATCTCTATCAGAGGGGCAGGATGTTTTGCTGTTGAGGCCTTTACACATTTTGGACCCTGTGAAATAGTTTCAGGGTCAAGCAGCAGGGTTTTTATATAAAAATTTATTAAAGTAGTCAGTGAACTCCTGTAATACCTGGCTCATCACCTTGCTAGGAGCCGGAGGTAAAGGGAATCTGGAGTCAAGCTTTAACTCTGGAAAACACATCATCCACAATGTCCAAAACAGGAGGTATGGCTAGGAGAGCCTATGCTGAGTGAAGAAGAAGGGAAATCCCTAGCCTCTTTTTGATTCTGAGAAATCTTGACTTCCCAGTGAAAATGCTCCCTCAAAGTAAAGGCAAGGTTTCTCCAAAGGAATAATCTTCAGGAGGAGATGTCACAGATGGGATGGATTCCTCTGCATCAGAATCCCCATAGGTGGTATAGAAAATTCCTTGGATCAGAAGAGGAATCAGAAGAAATAGAAACCTGATCTGAAAGATTCATAATCAGGGTCTTGCCTAACGCCTCTTATCAGGAGGGTTGCTGGGAACCCCTGATCAAGGTAATTAGGTCTTCCAGCCATTTTGATCATCTGCTTTTTTTTGGGCATACAGGCCTGAGCACTTGGCCTCATGCGCTACATTTTTAGCTTTAGAAGTTGTTTTTGTCTTTGATTTTGAAGCTGGCGTCGGTTTTATATAGAAATGCTGAGGCCTGAAAACACCCTCAGAAGCCGGTGCCTGCTCAGTGGCTCCGGAACCATCCGAGGGAGAGACATCTGCTGGTACAATACTTTGAGAATCTCACAGCATGCCGGACTCCACATGGGTCTTGGTAGAGGCCTGCAACTTGAAAGTAGCGGGTATCAGGGGCTACGAAAGAGCCTCACTGAGTACCGGGCGAACCGGGTGACTGGCTTAGGCAGAAGCTTCGGGCTGTCGGCTTTTGGACCACGATGGTCTGTCTCTGTCCTTCTCTCTTTGATATTTTGTGAACTCCTGGTGGTCGGATTGCTATCCAATGACATTTCAGGATAGTTAAATCTGTTTCCAAAATATTTTGAAGCAAAGATTTACCGACGCTTTAGTAGTGCATTGGTTAAATCCAAACACACAAACCGACAGCAAGGCACGTCATGATCTAGGCTTCAGGCAAGAATACAGTACAAATCAAAATCCTTATGAGGTATTTTGCTTCCCAACAAATAATGCAATGTATTAACTTTACTGACATCGGTAGGGAGCAAGAAAAAGTTTCCCCAACGGGTACTTAGCTTTAGTGAAGACTTCAGATCTGAAACCTAACTCGACCATTCAAATTTCACGAGTCTGCCAACCAGCACTTGCAAACTGCTTCTGCTTCAGGCACATCGCCAGCGGGTAAGAAAGACTAAAAATATGGCGCCGGCTGCTTGTTTTATACCCCTGATCGACCTGATGTCATGGATGAAGAGAAAGCATCCGACGCAGAATGGGCCCAAGACTTGGAGATTCAGGCCGACTGAGGGCAACCTGCCAGCAGATTACATCGGATGTAATGACTGCAACAGTGAAACACGGGCTAGAACATCATGGCAGCCAGTGCATTATCCAATGCAAAGGTGGAATGACAGGCTGAAGCCTGTTTTCTTTTCAAGAGGCAAGCCTGCTTACTAATAATAATAATGACATATGAGAACAGGTGGTTCTCCAAATGTTGTGTGGTTAGCACTTCATGTACACAGTGCACGCTAACCTGCAAAGAAACATCCATGATCAGTTCTCCACTGATAACACTGCATATCCCTGCCCCCTTGATTCTAACTACTGACTCATGCAGGAGTATAGTTAACAAATCTTTTCCAAGAACCACCGATGGCACAATGCAAACTAATCACTACGGATGACAACAGGGCTAAACTTTATTACAGCTTACAAGCAAAGATTGATTTCATTGGAAAAGTATTTTAAACCCCTTTACTCATGATAAATTCATGCTGCTAAACAACTCCAAAGGAAGAAAAGCTACTGGTAAGCACAAAGCTATATCAGATACCAACCTTCAACCCAAGCAGTTTTGAAAACCGGTTAATATGGGAAAAGAAGATCTTCCAAAAATAATGACCTTCTTCCAAAAATAATGACCTCGTGTCTGAATTCTCAAACCTTCATTCAGTTCCACAGTCAGCAAATAAAAGTGCAGGAACAAACACGCATTCCATCCCTCCACATACACATACCTCAATTCTATTAAGACATGTTAAATGGAAAGAGATTAATGTTCTTTAAAATGTAAATAACCAACTGCTGGCCCATAAACGTTTGACTTGCTGGAAACTTGGTTCCTAAAATCCTGCAAAGATCATAGCACTTATATCTCCTTACACAACATATCTGCATGACATACATTCTACTTCCAAGAATGCAATTAAATTCCTATTAAAAAAGAATCATAAAAATGGTGCATTTTCCATCTTCATTTCATACTTCTGTGTTAGAGAATCTACTCAAAAATCATCTTCAGTTTATCAACTACATATAAAATACAATTTACTCTCACAACACCAGTATTACTTTTGGGATGGCTATAGTGCCAACATTGCATTTGGGACATTTACAAATTATATTACTGAACATGGACAAAGGGAATAGTTTTTCGTGAACAGGAATGGCAACATGGTGAGAACAGTCCTCATTAGCATATCGGTGTAAGCATGACTACACACAGGAAACTCATAAGATCCCCATAGTGACGAGGGCGTTCATGCCAGTAACCAGGGGCAGATTTTGGCACCTTACAGAAATGTCCTCTGTATGCCAAGAAGGGCATAAAAAACCTCCACAGCTACTCAGATGGTGGTCCCTCTAGTCAGATCTCACTTCCATGGAGGACATATCCAGTACAAAGGAGTGAAAAGGCCCACAAATCATGGGGGAGGCTTGACGATCAGGAGGTGTGCTGGCAAAAAGCACACACAAAAATATATTTATTAAATTAAGACACAGGTGGACTGTGTCTGTGTTACACTAAGGGCTAAAAAGCAGCAGAGATGAATTGTGCTAATGAAGTACAGTAGTGTGAAATAACAGACTGACGTCTCACTGAACCTGTCACATAAACAAGAGTGAATATTTCTGCTACTCGGGACTACAGCTACTGAGCATCCAATTTTGGTATGACCCCTCTGTTTTTCTATAACTAGGTAGGTCATGGGTGAAAAGGAGCATTTTGCAGACCAGTTAACTTGTCTGCTGAAAAATAAATATATAAAATAACACAATAGTTACCATTATAGGGAAGTGCATCTGCGATACCTGAAACTTGCAATTTCAATTCAACTTCTTCTTTCCTGTCATTTAGGATGGTGAACTTATATGTTCCACTATCGCTAGGCTTTAACTTCATAATTTTGACATGTATGTTTTTTTCAGAGCTGGATACACTGACTTCCATTCGACTACAGAATTCAGAGTGACATACCAACGTCAGATTTTTGTCAGCATCATAGGTCCATATTAATAACCCATGACCATCTTTCTGCACAAAATTCAACTCAATAAAAGCAGACTCAAATCCACTTTTAAAAGAAGTGTTCACGACTGCCTCTCCTCCAACTTTTGCATTGATTACATCATCACAAAATGACTTTCCTTTTGCATCGATTACATCATCACGAAATGACTTTCCTTTAAAAAAAAAAAAGTAATTCAGTTAATACCATTCCTAATAAGTGACTCAACTCCAAAGGTTCACAAATATTGACTTCTGAATACCAGGCTACATCTTTAGTGATATTAATTTGTTACTGATAAGTATTCTAAAAAACAGTATAAAAGAATATTCTATTGTGTACTTTCTAATAATCTACTCTCCAGGGCTCATACATGTTTGTTGCAGTACAGCTTCAATATATGCCAAGAAAAAGAAGTTATGTACTCACCATAACGTTCCATGTTGGTAGTCCATCTCACCCTTCATTTTTACATATGGGTTCTGAGCCGATCCTCGGCTCTGACTAGGCCGATTTACAAGCTGGAAGACTTCTGGTTGGCTTGTGGCCAAGCAGGTATCCCATGGTGTACCAGTACAATCCCCAGATCTTTTTTGCTGCTCACTAGACTAAACAACCATAAAAACAACCAATACTAAAGGGTCTTCAACCAAGGGCAACCAAATTATTACTTCCAGATCTTCTAGGATGGGGTTGGTAAAAATGAAGGGTGAGATGGACTACCAACATGGAACGTTATGGTCAGTACATAACGTCTTTATGTTAGGTAGTCCGATCTCACCTTCATTTTTACATATGGAACAGCGTCCCTAGTGCCTTATTCTTAGGTGGCTCATTGGAAAATACTCTTGTGCACCGTGGAGCCAAAGGATGCTCTACCCCTAGATGTCAAATCCAATTTGTAATGTGTAATAAAAGTGTGAGGGGTAGCCCACGTAGCTGCTGCACAAACATTATCAAGTGGTACCCTGGCTTGAAAAGCCGAAGAGGTAGACAGCGAACTGGTAGAATGAGCCTTGATCCTTGATCCTATAGGGTAAAGGTTTGCCTTCTGAGCTATAGATAAAGGCTATACAACTGGAAATCCAATTAGATAGTGTCATTTTAGAAACTGGTAAGCGTTATCTAGAGTCAGAAAATGAAATGAACAATTGATCTGATTTCCTGAAAGCCTTAGTCCATTGTAGATAAAAACGTAGTTGTCTATGAACATCTAGCTGATGAAAATGGTATTCAGCTGCATTGCTGTGGTTAGGGAAGAAAAATGGAAGTTCTACTGATTGGTTTAAAGTAGTATTAGAACAAACTTTGGGAACAGAGGAGGGATTAGTATGTAATGACACCCTGTCTTTGTGAAAATTCAAATATGTTGGCTTAATAGACAAGGCCTGTAGCTCCGATACCCATCTAGCTGATGTGATAGCTACCAAAAACAAGGTCTTCCAAGACAAGAATTTTAGAGAAGATGAGTGGGAAGGTTCAAATGGTGAAGTCAATCTGGACAACACAAAATTTAAATCCCAAGAAGCCACTGGTTCTTGCAGAGGTGGTCTCAATAAAGTGGCCCCTTACAAAAAGGTCTTGCATAGCTTATGAGTCATTAAATTGGTATCTGGAAATACTAAATGAAAATGAGAAATAGCTGCCAATTGGTCTGGAATAGTGGCAGTGGCAGATCCTTGTTGAAAGAGCTCAGAAAGAAAATCCAGAATCACAGAGATAAAAGTAGTGTATGGATCTACACTCCTTCTCTGCGCCCAAATAGAAAATCTTTTCCATTTACTGCCATACAGCCTTCTAGTTGAAGGCTTATGGGAGGACATAAGAATATGTGACACTGAAGATGATACATCATGAAGTCTGAAGACGGATGGAACTGGAGCAGCCATGCTGTCAATTTACGGGTGTGGATTGAGGGGTGTAGCGAACCCGACATGTGAGTCAATAGATCTGGATCTGGGTCCAGAATCCAAGGATCGTCCAGGAGGAGAGGCTCAAGGAAGGGAAGAGCACAGTTGTGTACACTTACCATAAATATAGATGTTAGAGTGTATTCACTGTTGCAGTCATTACATTTGGGGTAATCTGCTGGCAGGTTGCTCTCAGTCAGTCTGATTAACAAAGTATTGGGTCCTGCGTCGGTTGCTGTCCCTTCTTAGATGACGTCAGATCGTCAGGGGTATAAAACATGCAGCCGACACCATTTTATCAGTTGTTCTTGCCCCAGATGTCAGGTGCCTCCTTAATGAGAAGCAATTATGTACAAAGTTACACCTCCAACAAAAAAGCAAATGCACCAGAAAGCTTTATGCATAGTATACTAGAAAAAAGACATAGAAAACAGAAAAGAGAGCGATGGAGGGAGGGTAACCAGGACTGCAACAGTGAATACACTCAAACATCTACATTTATGGTAGTGTACACAATTGTACTATGTTCTTCGTGTTTCACTGTTGCAGTCATTACATTTGGGTAGATTCCCAAAGCTAAGGTTGGGAGGAGGCCTTTATACAGCATTAGGGTTAGCTATAAGGCCCTGCAAGACAGCAGTGGCAAAGCCAGCTCTGGATTTAGAGAAAATTGGTAAATGATCATGCTTGGTGAAAGTATGTACAGAACTCCAGGTAGCAGCTTCAAGAATGTCCCTGGTAGGAACACCTCTGAGAAAGGCTGCAGAAGTAGATGCAGCCCTGATGGAGTGAGATCTGATCCCCTGGGGGATAGGTTTTCCATGATGCTTATAGCAGAAATAAATGCAATGACTAATCCATTTTGAAATGGTTTGTTTTGAAATAGCCTTTCCCTCTGCCCCTGCAGCAAATGCTACCAGCAGCTGTTCAGATTTTCTGCAAGATTTAGTTCTGTCCAAGTAGAATCCGAGTTGTC
Source organism: Protopterus annectens (assembly GCF_019279795.1). NCBI lineage: Eukaryota > Metazoa > Chordata > Ceratodontiformes > Protopteridae > Protopterus > Protopterus annectens. The sequence goes on from NC_056744.1 coordinate 1,531,786,429, forward strand.
TGTGCACATCCAAGGAATGTAGAATCCGTTCCCCTTTGTTCTGTGGATTGGGAAAGAAAGTAGGCAAATGAATGGACTGATTAAGAGCCACACTGGAAACCACTTTGGGCATGAAGGATGGATTGGTCCTCAGAGATGCCCTGTCCGCATGAAAGATGATGAGAGGTTCCACTGCCATAAAAGCCTGCAATTCAGATATCCTTCTAGCTGAAGTGATTGTTAAAAGAAAGGCTGTTTTCCAAGAAAGGAATTTCAAGTCCGCAGTAGCAGCTGGCTCGAAAGGAGGTAGAGTGAGCTTCTCCAAAACAAAGTTAAGGTCCCAGGCAGGGGTCGGAGCTCTCCTGGGTGGTCTCAAATTTTTTGCCACTCTGAGAAACTGCTTGAGCAGAGGATGAGAGAGGAGGGTCTATGTTATAATGAGCTGAAATAGCTGAGGTGTGGATTTTAAATGGAGAAAAAAGACAAGACAGGCCCTTGTGAAGCATCTCAGTTAAGTATTGCAAAGTCAGAGGTAAATTGGGCACTGCTGTGCTCATCCCTAAGGATTGGTTCCAGGCACAGAATCTTTTCCATTTGTCAGCATAAGATTTCCTAGTATTAGGTCTCCTTGCCTCCAAGATGAAATCCATCACAGGCTTGCTGAGGGATAATGGTGAATTTAGATGATTAGCCAGGCTGCAAGGTTCAATGTCGGGAGCTGAGGATGCAGAATTTGTTTCTCCTGCTGAGACAGCAGGGAAGGAATCTGAGGCAGGTGCCTTGGAGTCAATTGTGCCACACTGCGCAGAAGGGGGTACCAGTGTTGGCACGGCTAGTGTGGAGCAATCAAAATCATCCTTGGTCTGTCCTGTTAAGACTTTCAGTAGAATTTTGGAGAGCAGAGGCAGAGGGGGAAAGGCGTAGACTGATAGGCTTTTCCAGCTGAAGGACAGAGCATCCACTTTCCAGGCTTATTTGTGGGGAGTCCTTGTGCAAAACTTGTCCAACTGGTAGTTCTGGGGGGAGACGAATAGATCTATGTCTGGGCTCCCTCATTTGCTTGTCAACATGTTGAAAATCCGTGGCTCCAGTTTCCACTTGTATAGGTCCATGAGATTTCTGCTTAGTCCGTCTGCCAGTGTATTCAATTTTCCTGGCAGGAATTGGGCTTGTAGATGCACTTGGTAGCTCAAGGCTGTGTTCCAAAATGCCATGGCTAGTCTGCACAGGGGACAGGAATGAGTCTCCCCCTGTGTGTTTATGTACCACATAACGGTGGTGTTGTCCGTCTTTACCATCAGTTGTCCTGGAAGAATGTAGTCCTTGAAGGCTGTCGGAGCATTCTGTACAGCTAACATTTCCTTTTGGTTTATATGTAGGTGCATTTGATTTGGGTTCCATTTACCCTGAATGCACTTCCCTGCCAGGTGAGCCCCCTATGCATAGTCTGAAGCATCTGTAGTTAGAGTTTGGGTGGCAGGGGGTAGTGTGAATAGTAGTCCTTTGTTTTGGTGACAGGCCTCTGCCCACCATAGGAACTCTAGGCGAAGGCAAGGTAAGATAGGAATCATTGTTTCCAGGCTGTGACAATGTTGGCTCCATAGACTTGAGATACCACTGTAGTTTCTTCATATGCAGTCTTGCATATGGAATTAGAAAGAATGCAGGAGGCCATGAACCCCAAGGCTTGCAGTATTTGTCTTGCAGATAGCAGGGTTCCTTTGTTTTGGTGACAGGCCTCTGCCCACCATAGGAACTCTAGGCGAAGGCAAGGTAAGATAGGAATCATTGTTTCCAGGCTGTGACAATGTTGGCTCCATAGACTTGAGATACCACTGTAGTTTCTTCATATGCAGTCTTGCATATGGAATTAGAAGAATGCAGGAGGCCATGAATCCCAAGGCTTGCAGTATTTGTCTTGCAGATAGCAGGGTTTTTCTGGCCACCTGTTTGAAGTAATTTACCAAATGAATCTGCTTTTCTGGCGCGAGGAAAGCCATCTGGGTAGTTGTATCCAAACTTGCACCCAGGAATATTATCTGTTGAGAGGGTACCAGTTGAGATTTCTTTTTGTTTATGGTGTACCCTAGACAAGTTAGAACCCTTTTCACAAACGCCGGATGAAGCAGAAGTATGCCCTGGTTTTCTGCCTGAATTAGAAAATCGTCCAGGTATGGATATATCTGAATGTTTCTTTGTCTGCAGAATGCAATAACTGGAGCCAGCACTTTGTGAATACCCTGGGAGCAGTAGACAAGCCAAAGGGCAGTGCAGAGAACTGATAATGGAAGCAGCCTGCTTTGAAGCGTGAGGTATCTTCTGCAAGATTCCCTGATTGGGATGTGCAGGTATGACTCTTAAATCTAGAGTTGCCAACCAGCCTAGCATAGGAAGTAATTGGTGAAGAGTCAGCATTGGATGCCATGATTTGTCTTTTCTGGGTACCAGGAAAAGCCTGGAATAAAAACCTTGTCCCTTTTCCTCTTCTGGTACCAGCTGAATAGCCCCCAACTTGTTTTTGAGCCTCTGCCCACTGATTTGGGGCAGATCTGGCTATCTGTTTGGTGCTGGCAACATGTGGAAATGAAATCTGTATCCCTGGGACACTATATTTAAGACCAATTTGTCCTGAGTTATGAGTTCCCAATTCTTTGCATGAAGAGCAATCTTTCCCCCCAAAGGGGCAGTCAGAAGATAAGTACTTGGGAATTTTAACAGGAAGTCATTGAGACTGTTTACCATGGGGGGGGGGGGTCTTACTAGTTCCAGATTTGGAGGTAGAGGCCACCCCACTGCTTAGATATGAAAGTCCCTGGGACTGAATCCTGGGATTTCTGCTGTGTCTAGGTTTGCCTTTAGAGGTCCTGGGAGGAACTGGAAAGGACCAGTTCTTAGTAGGCCAGTGCCTGCTAAATCTTGGAGGTTGCACTTGTAAAGAATCTTTAACAGTTTGCATGGATTTTGCTTTATCTTCCATCTTTTTAAGAACTTCTTCAGACTTATTGCCAAACAGGCGGTCCTGATTTAAAGGAGCATCCAACAGCTTTGCTTTAAAATGATCAAGCAAGGATTGCTACCTAAGCCAAGCATGTCTTCTAAGTACAGACCCAGTAACAAGAAGCCCTGCAAGAGGCTTCTAAAGAATCAAAACCACATTGCAAAGTAGGTTTTCCAACTTGTTCAGCAGAATGCATTAAATCCTGTAAATCTTTATTCTCCACACAGTCAGGAATCAACATCATTTTCTGTTTAAGCAGTCCAATAATACGTTGTTGATATTTTAACATATGAAATTCCCTGATTGGGATGTGCAGGTATGACTCTTAAATCTAGCAATCTTTCCCCCCAAAAGGGCAGTCAGAAGAGATAAGTGCTTGGGAATTTTAACAGGAAGTCATTGAGACTGTTTACCATGGGGGTGGGGAGTCTTACTAGTTCCAGATTTGGAGGTAGAGGCCACCCCCACTGCTTAGATCTGAAAGTCCCCTGGGACTGAATTCTGGGATCCAACATCCTTCCCCCTTACATCCCAAAACGATCTTTGAGATCAGAACACCAAAACCTAATCTCCATTCACAGACCTAAACATTCCGCTGGCAAGCTACTACTATCCTTCTCTCTAGGCAAAAAATGGAACTCTCTCCCTCCACCACTGAGGACTATAGTTAACACAGATCACGTCAAGACCCAACTCTACTCACACCTTTCCTCTAAATGGATATGTTCCTGCTTTCACCCTATATAAATCATACAGATTTTCTACACTAAGCCCCTCTTTACCTCTTCACAAATCTACCCTCAGACTTCATTTCTAATTCCCAAAATGATTTAGCCTACTCCCTGTTGACTGTAAAGAAGACAATATTGCAAATTATCTAAAAAAAAAAAAAAAAAATTTTTATGTTCTTGTTATTTTGCACTGTTATTATTATGTATTCTTACTGTTTGTTCTTATTATGTATTCTTACTGTTTGGACATTTAATTGATTGTACTGGCTTTGGAGCTTTTATCCCTAGGCCTCCACTGAAAATGAGTACTTCGTGGCCCGGTGGACTTCCCCGGTAATCAAACTGAAATAAATAAATAAAATAAATAAATTGACAGTTTAAAGCTCTAATTGCTAAGGTTGCAGAAGTATAAACCTTTTTACCCCATCTATCCAGCGCCCTGGAGACTCTATTAGAAGGGGTAAGATTTTTAGCAGTAGAATCCTTAATGCCCTTGGGCCCTTGAGAAATAGTTTTCGGATCTGCAACAGGAATTTTGAAAAGAAACTTGTGGGACTCAGGAACCCTGCAGTATCTGTCAGGTTTACTAGGAGCCGGAGGCAGGGAATCAGGAGCCAAACTGGATTCCGAGAACACATCATCAACAATGTCTAATACAGGAAGTATAGCCAAAGGCCTATGCTGAGGGGAGAAGAAGAAGTCCATAAGTCTGTTCTTAGAATCAGAAAATTCCTGGCTTTCCCAGTGAAAATGCTCCCTTAAAGTATGTAAAGTTTCCCCAGAAGAAAAATCCTCAGGAGGGGAAGCAGAGGGAATGGAATCCTCTGCATCAGAATCCTCATAGGGAGAAATGGACAAATCCAGGTCATCAGAAAAAATAGAAGAATCAGAATCCTGATCAGAAGATTCACAATCAAACTCAGCCCTAGGCCTCTTGGGGGGGGGGGGGGGGTTGACTACCCCTGATCAGAGTAATTAAATCTTCAGCCATTTTTATCATTTACTTTCTAGGCATAGGGGCCTGTGCATGTGGCCTGGTCGTCGGTTTTTTAGACATGGAGTGAGATTTTGACTCAAGTACTGAAGGTGGAGCTGATTTAATAAGCAAGTCTGTAGGCCTAAATACACCCTCAGAAGCCTGCACAGCGGCTAAGGACCCATGCAAGGTAGAGACATCTGTGGGTTCCATAGATGCAGTATCTTGCGGTATACCCGACTCTGAATGGGTCTCAGTAGAGGCCTGCGAATCAGAAATAGCAGGTTTCAGGGGCTGCGAAAGTGCCTCACTGAGTACTGGCGAACTGGCGACTCGCTTAGGAGAAGTGTCGTCAGCAGTTTTGGACCTCGGCGGCCTGTCTCTTGTCTTTATCCTTGCATTTTTTCGGAATCCCGGTAGACGAACGGCTAACAGACAACATCGATGGGTAGTTAAACTGAAAACCGAAATAATTAGAAGCAAAAATATACCGGGGACGGATAGTGTGCTGATTAATAAAAGCACAAAACCGACAGCAAGGTACATCGTGGTCAGGGCCTAAGCAAGGAATACAGTACGAATGAAAATCTTTATGAGGTATTTGCTTTCCACAAGTAATGCAATTATTAACTTTTACGGACATCGGGAGGAGCAAGAAAAAAGTTTCCCCAACGGGGTACTTAGCTTTAAGTTGAAGACTTTGCTTCTGAAACTCGAAAACTACAATTTCAGGAGTCGGCCGACCAGCACTTGTGAACTGCTTCTACTTCAGGCACCGTACGGCAAGAAAAGCTGATAAAATGGCGTTGGCTGCATGCTTTATACCCCTGATGACTTGACATCATGGAAGAAGGGACAGCAACTGACACAGGAGCCAAGACGTTAATTAGGCCGACTGAGGGCAACCTGCCAGCAGATTACCCCAAATGCAATGACTAAGTCACAGCTTAATTCAAAGTAAGACAACCTTTTCAACCTCCTATAATATCTACAATTGGCAAAAACTTAACTACTATTAGGGACATGTACTTTGACTAATATAAACATAGCTTTAGCTCTGGTAGGAAATTAATTGGGCTAATCTGCAAATGACAGTAGAGGAGACATACTTGTACATTAAATTTTCAGGGCCAACACCTCACTTGAAGAAAAGGATATTCACCCTCAAGGTTCCAGTCACGGCCTTTGATTTGTACTGCTCAAATATAATTTGCCACCTCTTATTCCTCCTTGCAGGAACACAAGCCATCATTTCCAGGAGGCTGCTTTAGGGTAATCTAATTTAGACGTGATTAAGAAAGAATACTGAGCAGCCATGTGTTTGTACTTGGGAGAAATGGGAACAAACCCAGTACTGCAGCAACAATCCCATTTCATGTTATGGATATTTTTGAAGATTCTTTTCACTTGAGTAAATGACAGTATAGTAAACATGTTCATGAACTAAATATTGAAAACTAACATCTCATTTAAATTTGCATTAAATGATGAGCAGTACATTTTCTTATACTGTGCCATTTACCATTTTGAACATAAACTTGACTTTTATTTAAGGTCCATGGTATACTTTTTGGTGAACTAGAGAAACAAAATGTAAGCTGGACATGTTCCTGCTATTAGAATTTTTGGGAATAAAACAGGTCTGTACAAGAAGATGCTGAAAACTGTACATATATTTATGGAAAGTATACTACAGTGCAACACCTTACTTCAGGTGACCATGTCTGCACGCCTGGGTGCATGAATGATGAATGCTGGCAGTTCAAAGTACATTTCTTGAAATACAAAGGTGCCCTGAAAGATACTCCCAAGAATGTCACTGTTCTTTGTTCACTGACATGGTGAACTTAAAACTACAGTAAGGTATGGTAGTTTGGAGGAAGACAAGCAGCACAGGTGGCAGAAGGTTTACACCTGTATGTGTATATAGTTTCAGCAAGTGTAATAGTATGAATGCATTTGGTGGAGTGATATCACAATGGTTAAATACTTAGTTTTGGATTCATACAGGTACAATCTTCTGAACTTTTCTTTTTTCCTCCCATTCATTTATTCTCTGATTGGTTAAACAAACTGGATACCATTGACACTTATCAGCCATGACCCAGGCAAGAAGGGCAAAGGTTAGGTACAGTATATACGGACACTTTCCAGTAGGTAATCAACTAGAATGTTTCTGGGAGGTGGGATGATCCCAGTGTAACCAGAGAAAACCCACACAGACAAAAGGAGAACATGCAAACTCTGCACAGTACCACACACTTTGTAACTCAGTCATCTCAATACATGTCCTTCAACTACAGGTCAGTCACTGCAAATGTGACAAATCACTGAACATAAAGGTAAAGTGATACAGATCACATTCCAAAAATGTCTCTATGAACCATGTAAAAATCAGGTAATGTCACATGTCTCACAGTTATTGGGAGCAAGGTACCCAATCATGTCAAGGGTTTAATGAGAAACATGGCAGCCAGTGCATTATCCAATGCAAAGGTGGAATGACAGGCTGAAGCCTGTTTTCTTTTCAAGAGGCAAGCCTGCTTACCAATAATGATAATGACATAGGAGAACAGGTGGTTCTTCAAATGTTATGTGGTTAGCACTTGCGTACACAGTATGCTAACCTGCAAAGAAACATCCACAGTCAGTCCTCCACTGATGACACTGCATATTCCTGCCCCCTTGCTTCTAACTACTGAGTCATGCAGGAGTATAGTTAAATCTTTTCCAAGAACCACTGATGGCACAATGCAAACTAATCACTAAGCATGACAACAGGACTAAAAACTTTATTACAGCTTACAGGCAAAGACTGATTTCATTGGAAAGTATTTTAAACCCCTTTATTCATAATAAATTCATGCTGCTAAGCAACTCCCCCAAAGAAAGAAAAGCTACTGGTAAGCACAGAGCTATATTGGGCACCAACCTTCAACCCAAGCAGTTTTAAAAACACTTTCATATGGGAAAATATCTTACAAAAATAATGACCTTGTGTCTGAATTCTCAAACCTTCATTCAGTTCCACATCTAGCAAATAAATGTGCAGGAACAAACATGCATTTCATCCCTCCACATACACATACCTCAATTCTATTAAAACATGTTAAATGGAAAGAGATTAATGTTCCTTAAAATGAAACTAACCAACTGCTGGCCCATAAACGTTTGACTTCCTGGAAACTTGGTTCCTAAAATCCTGCAAAGATCATAGCACTTATATTTCCTTACACAACATATTTGCATGACATACATTCTACTTCCAAGAATGCAATTAAATTCCTATTAAAAAAGAATCATAAAAATGGTGCATTTTCCATCTTCATTTCATACTTTCTGTGTTAGAAAATCTACTCAAAAATCATCTTCAGTTTATGAACTACATATAAAAATACAATTTACTCTCACAACACCAGTATTACTTTTGGGATGGCTATAGTGCCAACATTGCATTTGGGACATTTACAAATTATATTACTGAACATGGACAAAGGGAATAGTTTTTCGTGAACAGGAATGGCAACATGGTGAGAGCAGTCCTCATTAGCATATCGGTGTAAGCATGACTACACACAGGAAACTCATAAGATCCCCATAGTGATGAGGGCGTTCATGCCAGTAACCAGGGGCAGATTTTGGCACCTTACAGAAATGTCCTCTGTATGCCAAGAAGGGCATAAAAAACCTCCACAGCTACTCAGATGGTGGCCCCTCTAGTCAGATCTCACTTCCATGTAGGAGATATCCAGTACAAAGGAGTGAAAAGGCCCAAAAATCAAGGGAGAGGCTTAACGATCAGGAGGTGTGCAGGCAAAAAGCACACACAAAAATATACTTATTAAATTAAGACAGGTGGACTGCCTCTGTGTTACACTAAGGGCTAAAAAGCAGCAGAGATGAATTGTGGTAATGAAGTACAGTAGTGTGAAATAACAGACTGACGTCTCACTGAACCTGTCACATAAACAAGAGTGAATATTTCTGCTACTCGGGACTACAGCTACTTAGCATCCAATTTTGGTATGACTCCTCTGTTCTTCTATAACTAGGTAGGTCATGGGTGAAAAGGAGCATTGGGCAGACCAGTTAACTTGTCTGCTGAAAAATAAATATATAAAATAAAATAATAGTTACCATTATAGGGAAGTGCATCTGCGGCGATACCTGAAACTTGCAATTTCAATTCAACTTCTGTCATCCTGCCATTTAGGATGGTGAACTTATATGTTCCACTATCACTAGGCTTTAACTTCATAATTTTGACATGTATGTTTTTTTCAGAGATGGATACACCGACTTCCATTCGACTACAGAATTCAGAGTGACATACCAACGTCAGATTTTTGTCAGCATCATAGGTCCATATTACAAACTCATGACCATCTTTCCGCACAAAACTCAACTCAATAAAAGCAGACTCAAATCCACTTTTAAAAGAAGTGTTCAGGACTGCCTCTCCTCCAACTTTTGCATGGATTACATCAGGAAATGACTTTCCTTTAAAAAAAAATAAATAATTCAGTTAATACCATTCCTAATAGGAAGTGACTCTTAACTCCAAAGGTTCACAAATATTGACTTCTGAATACCAGGCTACATCTTTAGTGATATTAATTTGTTACTGATAAGTATTCTAAAAAAACAGTATAAAAGAATATTCTATTGTGTACTTTCTAATAATCTACTCTCCAGGGCTCATACATGTTTGTTGCAGTACAGCTTCAATATATGCCAAGAAAAAGAAGTTATGTACTCACCATAACGTTCCATGTTGGTAGTCCATCTCACCCTTCATTTTTACATATGGGTTCTGAGCCGATCCTCGGCTCCGACTAGGCCGATTTACAAGCTGGAAGACTTCTGGTTGGCTTGTGGCTAAGCAGGTATCCCATGGTGCACCAGTACAATCCCCAGATCTTGTTTGCTGCTCACAAGACTAAACAACCATAAAAACAACCAATACTAAAGGGTCTCCAACCAAGGGCAACTAAATTATTACCTCCAGATCTTCCAGGATGGGGGCAGGAGGGCGGGTTGGTAAAAATGAAGGGTGAGATGGACTATCAACATGGAACGTTATGGTGAGTACATAACTTCTTTATGTTAGATAGTCCGATCTCACCTTCATTTTTACATATAGGACAGCGTCCCTAGCGCCTTATTCTTGGATGGCTCATTGGAAAATACTCGAGCACCGTGGAGCTAAAGGACGCTCTACCCCTAGATGTCAAATCCAATTTCTAATGTGTAATAAAGTGTGAGGTGTAGCCCAAGTAGCTGCTGCGCAAACATTATCAAGTGGTACCCTGGCTTGAAAGGCCGCAGAAGTACACAGCGGCCTGGTAGAATGAGCCTTGATCCTGTAGGGTAAAGGTTTGCCTTCTGAGCTATAGATAAAGGCTATAAAACTTGAAATCCAATTAGATAGTGTCACTTTAGAAACTGGTAAGCCCAATCTAGAGTCAGAAAAGGAAATGAACAATTGATTCGATTTCCTGAAAGCCTTAGTCCGCTGTAGATAAAAACATAGTTGTCTATGAACGTCTACCTGATGAAAACGGTATTCAGCTGCATTACTGTGGTTAGGGAAGAAAACTGGAAGTTCTATTGATTGGTTTATAGTGGTATTAGAACAAACTTTAGGAAGAAAGGAGGACTAGTACATAACACCACCCTGTCTTTGTGAAAAATCAACTACGGTGGCTTAATAGACAAGGCCTGTAGCTCCGATACCAGTCTAGCTGACGTGATAGCTACCAAAAACAAGGTCTTCCAAGACAAAAATTTTAGAGAAGATAAGTGGGAAGGTTCAAATGGTGCAGAAGTCAATTTGGACAACACAAAATTTAAATCCCAAGAAGCCACTGGTTCTTGCAGAGGTGGTCTCAGTGGCCCCCTTCAAAAAGGTCTTGCATAGCTCATGAGACATTAAAATGGTATCTGGAAATCCTAAATGAAAATGAGAAATCACCACCAATTGGACTCTAATAGTGGCCGCGGCAGATCCTTGTAGTTCAGAAAGAAAATCCAGAATCACAGAGATAGAAGCAGTGTATGGATCTATATTCCTGCTCTGTGCCCAAATAGAAAATCTTTTCCATTTCTTGCCATACACCCTTCTAGTTGAAGGCTTATGGGAGGACATAAGAATATGTGACACTGAAGATGATACACCATGAAGCTAACTATGGATGGAACTGGGGCAGCCACACTGTTAATTTGAGGGTGTGGATTGAGGGGTGTAGCGAACCCGACATTAAAATCAATAGATCTGGAGCTGGGTCCAGAATCCAAGGATCGTCCAGGAGGAGAGGCTCAAGGAAGGGGAAACCAGATCTGACGAGGCCAGTAAGGAGCAATGAGGATAACTTGCTTCCCAGCCGATTGGCTTTCTGAATCACTTTGGAAATGAGAGGGATTGGAGTGCCAATCGTGAGCCAGAGCATCTCTGGGAGACTCCCACGGAGGGGGAATAAGGGGAAAAATAGCTGTTGCATTTGGTACTGACTGGGCTGGCAAAAGGTACGCAACAAGGCTGTCCCCATTTCTGGAAAATCTGACCCATTTTTTCCCATTTCAAAGACCACTCTTGAGGCATTAGGATTGTCCGGCTGAGCTTGTAAGCTACAATGTTGGTCATCCCTGGAATGTGCATTGCAGCCAGAAAGCGCTGAGAAAAATTCACCCATTCCCAAATTCGCATGGCCTCTCGGCAGAGTGGGTAAGATCTGGTACTTCCCTGTTTGTTGATATACCAAACAACCGACATGTTGTCTGCTTGTATCACAACTGTTCCTAGAGGAAGAAGGTCTTGAAGTGATTGCAACTCCGGAAGCACCACCCTAATCTTCAGAACACCGATATGCAGATTAGCCTCGTGTTCTTGCCATGTGCCTTGGACAGTCCTGCCTAGATAATGCCCCCACTACTCGATCTGGGAGGCATCCGTGTTCACAGTGGCAACGGGTTGGGCCGGAATAAAGGGGGCACCCGTGATCAGATGATTGGGATCCAACCACCAACGAAGGTCCTTCTTGCATGATTCCGTCAGCAGGATAGGATGACTGAGTGGAAGAAATTGAAAGGACCACTGGCAAAACAAAAGCCACTAGAGAATACTCATGTGCAACCTGGCTAATGGAACCAATAGAACTGTGGAAGCCATAGTCCCGACAAGTTGAAGGACCCACTTCGCTTTGACTTTTTGCAATGGAAGGAAACGTCAAACCTGGGAAATTAAGTTCTGTGCCCTTTCAGTGGGAAGATGAGCTGTCATGTTCGCTGTGTCTACCTCTGCGCCTATAAAAATCACAGATGGGAGAGGGCAATAATGCAGATTTTTTTACAATTTATGGAGATCCCTAACTGAGCACAAAGTTGAATCATGGCATCCTTGTTTTGGATGAGTAGATGCCTAGCGGGGGTGGTCAGGAGCCAGTCGTCCAAATACGGAAACACCTGGAATCCCAGACATCTCAGATGAGCTGTCACTACTGCCATGCATTTGGTGAACATCCTGTGGGCTGTGGTGAGACCAAAAGGCAGAGCACGAAAATGATAGTGACTGGCTCCCAGACGGAAGCATAGAGGGCTTCTGGACGCCTTGTCCATTTTTATGTGGTAATAGGCGTCCTGAAGATCCAGACCACACATCCAAAAGTCTTTCCCTAACAATGGGAGTATAGACTGCAGTGTTACCATCCGTAACTTGCCCTTCTTCACCGATTCATTCAATCTGTTGAGGTCCAATATTGGCCTCCAATCTCCGGTTCGTTTTGGAACTAAAAAGAACCTGAAGTAAGTTCAGGATCCAATTTGGTCTGCTGGGACAGGCTGGATGACTCTTTTTGTGAGCAACTTGTTGATCTCCACAGTTGCCTTATCCCTGAGATTGGGTGGTACATCTGGGATCCTTTTGGGAACAAACAGTGACAGGGAAAAGGGTATGATATAGCCTCTGGTAACAACTCTTTGTACCCACTCGTCTTGGGTGATATTTAGCCAGGCTTCTTGGTACAAAGAAATGCGACCCCCGAATGGCCCCAGAGAAGCGCACTCGGGCTCCATATCAGGAGCGCTGATAAGGCCGTCCACGAAAGGAATCATAACCTTGTTGGTATTGCGGACCACCCCTGCCTCTAGGGCAACGTCTGCTGTTTCCTCCTCCCCTGCCACTGAAGGAGGATTCACTCTGTGTGTTAGGAAAGACCCTCTGGGACTTCTTGAACCACATTTTACCATCCCTTTGACCCTTGGGGTATGGTCTGGAAGAGACAGTAAATCGCACTCCCATGGCAGAGAGCATCTTTCCTTCTTGCTCACACCGAGTAAGTGTATAATTCACCTTGGAACCAAACAATGAGGAACCATCAAACGGGACATTGGTGAAAGTAGACTTGAATGGTTCTGCAAAATTACAGAAGCTTATCCAGGAGTGGCGCCTCAAGGCAACTATGGAACCCACTGCTCTACTCGCTCCATCCACAGCATAAGATATAAGTTGCATGGAGAAGTTAACCACAGAATTTAAGGTGGACAACTGAGTAGAAATTTTGTCAGGAACTCCTTCAGTACACGCACCTTGTATGGAATCTCCTAACTCCTTGAGGAGATCCCTCTGTAACCTCGTGAAGTGCGTGAGATAGTTAAACGATCGAAGGGTAAATGCCACTGAACTAAAAATACGCTTCCCAAATCTGTCCATCTGCCAAGACTCCTTGTTTGACGGATGAACAGGTCTCCGCTAACTCCTTCTTCATGGCTGCCGCCACCACCATGGCATCTACGGGAATACCTTTGGACAAGAACTACCAGGGGGAGCAGACAAGAACTTATTCGGTCTTCTGGGGACTGGCTCCACGGTGTCAGGAGTATCCCACACCTTTCGACTAACAAGATCCATTAGTTCGTCAAAAGGTGGAGACACCCAAGAGGAGGAAGGTTGAGACCCGAAAGCCTTCAGATACACCGACTCCTCATCAGAAGGGTTAATAGTGGGCCAGTCGCAAATCTGCCTAAGGATCTCTAAAATGTCCACAAAGGAGACATCATCAGAAGACGACTTGGGGGATCCTTCCGACTCCTCGAGGTCAGTGCCCGATGTCAAAGACTCATCCTGGAGTCAATATGTTTCCAATTACATAACCTCTTCTGAGGAGGCTCCTCGGAAGGATATTCCGGGGAAGCCTCGGAAGAGCGGGGCCACCAGCTGATGGCCCCTGAGGCTGCAGGTCTCTGCTGTCTCAAGAGAGAGTAGGGACTGAGACTGAAGTGGTTGCTCTTGGGGGAAGACTGCTGGCGCAAATGGTAGGTGTTGGAGAATGAGACAGCACACTCATCATCTGAAGCGCTGACCTCTCTGGCTCCAAAAACCTCCCCCACTCCGAAGAGACACAGGTCTGTGCCAGAGCCAGAGCTGTCTGCTCTGAGATAGATGCAGAGTCCGAGTTCACCCTGGCCGACGCACCGAGAGGAAGGCTCAGAACCGAAGAAGATAGATTCCAACCCTCCCTGTCAGTGCCGACAAGAGAGCTTTGGCCCCTGGACACGATGGATGGCACCAAGCGTGTCTGAGCCGAACCCAGCTCCAAGGCAACAAGGTGAGTTGGAGCCGGTATTTCCTCCGTTGGCACCAAGCACTCAGGCTCCGAAAGGCCAGTATGGCGAGGAGGAGGAATAGCAGATAAGGGTAAAGTTGGGTCAAGTGGCTCCGGATCTGATTGGGTCGGAGCCAGCAATAATTCTGGCAAAGCAGATGACTTCAGGAGTCCCAACACTACCCTCTCCACATCTTCTTCTGACAGGGTCATGGAAGATCTAGAAGATATAGTTTGGGATCTTTACCCGGGGGGCACTGGAGACTTAATTGTCATGGACACCGGTAGGGAGCTTACAGACTGGCTCAGAGTAGCGGATTCAACTGCTGTATCAATTGTTTCAGAGATCGGTTCCGAAACCCCTGTAACAGACTGTGAAAAGTACAGTTTTGTACCTACCATAAATGTAGATGTTCGAGTGCACATACTGCCGCAGTCATTACACATGGGTTATCCTGCCGTCAGGCGGGTCCTCGGTTGGCCAAATTCCAAAGTCTTGGTCCGGCGTCGGTTGTCGTCGCTTCTTCCCTGACGTCAGAGCGGCAGGGGTACAAAAGAGGCAGCCAACGCCATTTTCTTCAGTTTTTCCTTGCCCCAGATGTCAGGTGCCCCCAAACAGGTAGGCAATACAAGATGTTATGCAATCCCAAATAAAAACATATATAACCAATTAGTAGTTTCAAGCAAATACACCGTATAGGAAAACTCCAAGTTGGATGTATGCTAAAGTTGGTTGTCCTAAGCCCTGTCCTGAGAGGGGATGGAGGGAGGGAAACCTGGACTGCAGCAGTATGTGCACTCGAACATCTACATTTATGGTAGGTACAAAACTGTACTATGTTCATAGTGTCATACTGCTGCAGTCATTACACATGGGTGAATCCCAAAGCTATGGAAGGGAGGTTGGTATTAAACTGCATTAGGAGGGGCTAGAATTCCCTGCAGAACTGCTGTGGCAAAGCCCGCTCTGGATTTAGAGTAGAGAGGAAGGTGGTAGTGGTTGGTGAAAGTGTGCACTGAACTCCAAGTAGCTGCCTCCAAAATGTCCTTGGTTGGTACCCCCCTGAGATATGCTGCTGAGGTGGCTGTTGCCCTGGTTGAGTGTGATCTGATGTATCCTGGCACTGGTTTCCGATGAAATGAATAACAAAAACGGATGCAGTTGGCTATGCATTTGGAAATAGTCTGTTTTGAAATAGCCTTTCCTTGAATACCAGCAGCATAAGAGACAAAAAGTTGTTCAGAATTTCTGCATGACTTTGTCCTGTCCAAATAGTATCGAAGTTGTCTGTGAATGTCCAAGGCGTGAAGTAACCTCTCCCCTTTATTCTGGGGGTTTGGATAAAAGGTAGGTAGCTGGATAGCTTGATTCAATGTCACACTGGAAACCACCTTTGGCATGAAGGTAGGGTTGGTGAGTAAAGAGACTCTGTCCTGATGGAAAATGAGGAAAGGTGGCACAGCCATAAGGGCCTGCAGCTCTGAGACCCTGCGTGCTGAGGTAATAGCCAAAAGCAGAGCTGTTTTCCATGACAAGTATTGTAGTTCTGCTGAGGAGGCAGGTTTGAAAAGAGGCAATGTCAATTTTTCCAGTACGAAGTTAAGGTCCCAGGCTGGAGTTGGTGGTTTTCGTGGGGGTCTTATGTTTTTTGCCCCTCTGAGGAACTGCCTTAGTAAAGGATGTGAGAATAAGGGTGGATCCGTATTGTATTTTGCTGAAATGGCTGAGGCATGGATCTTGATGGATGAGAAAGAAAGGCCACTGTTTAACATCTCAGCTAGGTAGTCTAGAATCTGAGGTATACTTAATATCCCAGGATCATGTCCTTTGGTTTGGTTCCATGCACAAAATCGCTTCCACTTGTCTGAATAAGCCTTTCTGGTACTAGGTCTCCTGGCCTCCAAGATGACACTCTGGACCTCCTTTGAAAGGAGTGCAGATTGATAAGTTAAGGTATTTTCCATGCAGCTAGATTTAAAGTCCTGAGCTGACTGTGGAGGATCTTGTAATTTTTCTGGGACAACAGAAGTGGGAACTGAGGAAGGAGCCAAGGTGGTGAGTGAGACAGGTTCTTTAGGAGCGGGTACCAGTGCTGACTAGGCCAGTCCGGAGCAATGAGAATCATTTGTGGCCTCTCTCTTCTGACTTTTAGCAATACTTTGGTCAGTAGAGGAAGAGGTGGAAAGGCATAGGTTGTCAAAGTTGACCAACTGAAGGACAGAGCGTCCACTTTCCAGGCCTGTGGATGATAGGTCCTTGTGCAGAATTTTTTCAGCTGGTAATTGCTGTGGGAGGCAAATAGATCTATGTCTGACTACCCCCATTTTCGTGTTATCATTGAGAATACTTGAGGGTGTAACTCCCATTCGTGAGGATCTGTAATGTTTCTGCTTAAATTGAATGCCAGTATGTTTTCCTTTCCTGGAAGGAACTGCGCTTGTAGCTGTACTTGTAAAGCCAGCGCTGCGTTCCACAGAGCCATTGCCTGTTTGCACAGGGGGTAGGAATGCGTGCCTCCCTGCTTGTTTATGTACCACATAACTGTGGTGTTGTCCGTTTTTATTAAGAGTTGGCCTGGTTGTAATAGATCTTTATCTGTTGTGATGGTTTGATTTGCTTGAGGTATGCAGAAAGGGAGACCCATTTTTCTTTGGCATGCTTGAGCCCACCACAATAATTCCTTTTGAAGGCATGGAATGAGTGGTATAACTGTTTCTAGGCTGTGCTTGTGTTGAGACCATAAGTTTTTCAGGTACCATTGTAGTTTCCTCATATGCAGCTTTGCAAATGGTATTAGAAGAATGCAGGATGCCATGGACCCCAAAGCTTGCAGGATTTTCCTTGCAGTTAGCTGGGTGAAAGTTGCCATTTTTTTGAAGTATTGAGACAGTTGCCCTTGCTTGTCTGGTGTGATATAGACCATCTGGGCCATTGTATTCAAGCTGGCACCCAGGAAAAGTATTTATTGCAAGGGTATTAGTTTTGACTTCTTTCTGTTTACTGTGTACCCTAGGCAATTTAATATTTTTATTACAAATGCCAGATGCTGCAGTAGAGTGTCCTTGCTGTTCGCTTGGATCAGGCAGCCGTCCAGATATGGGTAGATTTGTAGCCCTCGTTGTCTGCAAAAAGCAATTACTGATGCCAGGCATTTCGTAAATACTCTGGGCGCACTAGATAAGCCAAAGGGCAATGCAGAGAATTGATAATGCGTTGAACCTGCAAGAAATCTGAGGTATCTTCTGCAATCTTGTCTGAAAGGGACATGCAGGTATGCCTCCTTGAGGTCCAACATTACCAGCCAAGACTCCTTGCCCAGCATGGGAAGAAGCTGCTGTAATGTGAGCATCTTGAATTTTGGTACCACCAAGTACGTGTTCAGAATAGATAGGTCTAAGATGGGTCTCCAGTCTTTGTCCTTCCTTGGTACCAGGAAAAGCCTTGAATAAAAACCTTGACCTTGTTCTTTTGCAGGTACCCTCTGAATTGCTTTCATATTCATGAGAGCAGAAATTTGTTTTTGTGCCTCTGCCCATTGATTTTGTGGCAGGTTTGGCATGCCTTTCATTTTTGGAAGGGTATGAAAGTGGAATCTGTAGCCTCTGTTTATGATGTCCAGAATCCATTTGTCTTGTGTAATAATGTGCCAACTGTCTGAAAATAAGGCCAGTTTTCCGCCCAAAGGAGCTGCCATTGAATGTTTGTCTGGCAGGCGTAGGGGGAAGTCATTGAGTTTGTTTCCTGGCTAGTTGAGGCCTTTCTTCTCCACCTCTTGGAGTTGTTGTTTGCCATTGTCTGGGCTTGAAAGAACCTTGTGCTTGCCCTCTGCCCCTGGGGCGTCTGTACCTACCCCTTTGGGGTCTGTCAGTGGCTGGAAAGGACCAGTTTTTAGATGGCCAGTTTCTGCTGAAGCGAGGAGGTTGTACCTACAAAAAATCTTTGACTGTTTGCATAGATTTTGCCTTTTCTTCCATTTTCTTTAAAACCTCCTCTGCTTTGACACCAAATAATACGTCTTTTTGCAATGGTGCATCCAGTAACTTTGCTTTTACATGATCTGGTAAGGCTTGATCTCTTAAACAAGCATGTCTACGTATCAAAGAACCAGTCACAGCCGCTCTGCATGAGGCCTCCAATGAATCAAAACCACACTGTAAAGTATGCTTTCCAACTTGTTCTGCTCCATGCAACAAATCCTGCATTTCCTTTAAATCTGGTTGTTCTGTTTGTGTCATTTTCATTTTCAATTGGGAGATCAAATACTGCTGGTATTTTAACATGTGAAATTGGCAGTTTAAGGCCCTCATGGCTAAAGTGGCAGATGTGTACACCTTCTTTCCCCATCTTTCTAATGCTCTGGAATCTCTTTCTGAGGGTAAAGGATTTTTAGCAGTAGATGCCTTAATCCCCTTAGGACCCTGTGAAATGGTTTCAGGGTCAACAGCAGGGCTCTTGTATAGAAACTGGTGGGAATCCGGGACCCGGTAGTATCTGTCTGGTTTAACAGATGCAGGAGGTAAGGAGTCTGGGTTCAGACTGGCTTCTGTGAAAACATCATCCAAAGTATCTAAAACGGGGAATAGCAAGGGGCCTATGCTGAGGCAGAAGGAGGAACTCTCGGAGCCTTTTCTTAGAGTCTGAGTAATCCTGCCCTTCCCAGTGGAAGTGTTCCCTTAAGGTATGCAAGGTTTCCCCGAAGGAATAGTCCTCTGGGGGGGAAACCGAGGGAATGGATTCCTCTGCATCAGTCTTCATAGGGAGAATAGGAGAAATCCTGTTCCTCAGAAATACCTGAGGTAGTGGATGCTTGATCTGAGGAAAGGTATTCTTCCTCCACCCTGGGTCTTTTTTCTAAGGGGGGCTGATAACCCCTGATTAGAGAAATTAAATCCTCAGCCATCTTTAACATCTGTTTTTTAGACATAGGTTGCAGGGAGGGTGTCAGAGGACCCGGTTTCCTAATTTTCATAGGTGCTTTAGCCTTTGCAAAGGACTTAATGGTAATGGAAGAAGGCTTGAAAACGCTTTCAGAACCTGAAGGCCTAGCTAAATTTTCTTGATCCCCGCCAGGAGTGGCGTTGGTGTCTATAGAGGTAATCTGCTCCGGAGGGCCTGCAACTTCAGATTGAGACGTCGCCGGTAAAATAGATTCAGCGGTAGTCAGGGGCTGCTTAGGCGCCTCACTGAGAACCGGCGACAGGCCTAAGCGAGGACTCAGTGTCCGCTTTAGGCCTTGGATGCCTGTCCTTATCTTTGCGTATTTTAGTTAAACCTGGAGTCGGAATATCCGACGACATGCTTTTTGCCAAAATAATGTAGGGCGAATTCTGCCCTGCGTTTTATAGTGCGTTTATTGAACCTAGCACAAAAACGGCAGCCCGAGACGTCGTGGCCTGGGCCTAGGCAAGGAATACAGTCTGAGTGAAAATCTTTATGCGGTATTTGCTTCCCACAAGAAATACAATTATTAACTTTGTCGGACATCGGTCTGAGGCAAGAAAAGTTTCCCCAATGGGGTACTTAGCTTTAAAGAAAACTTCGGCTGAAATCCTTTTTGGAAATCTCAGGAGCTGGCCGACCGGCACTTGCGAACTGCTTCTGCTTCGGGCACCACGCGGGAAGAAAATGGCGTCGGCTGCCTCTTGTGTACCCCTGCCGCTCTGACGTCAGGGAAGAAGCGACGACAACCGACGCCGGATCAAGGCTTTGGAACTCGGCCGACCGAGGACCCGCCTGATGGCAGAATAACCCATGTGTAATGACTGCAGCAGTATGGCACGATGAACATCCACCATGATGCTCTCCTTCGGCTCTGAAGGCTGAGGAGTCGAAGAGGCAGATTTGGATTGTCTCAATTGTTTAGAAGATGGCTCCGAGACACCAGCCGGTGCTGGAGAAGGCCTTTTTAAGGATTTTGATTTCCCAGACTTAGAGGAGGCCGAAGAACTGGACAGTGCTTCCTCAAAGCTCGGTTTCAATAGACCCCCGAGTATGAGTTTTTTCTTTCTCTCCTGTAACACTCTAGGAGAGAAAGCATGGCAGAACAAACACGACTCCTATAAGTAGATGGCCCCTAAGCAGTAGATACAGCTACTGTGGCCATCCGTTAAGGACATCTTTTGTGAGCATTTCATGCACTTGTTGAACCCCGAGGGTTTATGCTCCTTACTTTCCTTAGACATATTATCAAACACACAGCCCAGAGAAAGAGAAAAAAAGGGAAGGAGGACTAGGTCCTCTAACTAAAATGGGCTTAGCCCTAAGAAGGAATTACACGAGGACAAGGTCCAACTTAAATGGGCCTAGCCTGGTGTAGAGAAAGCTAGCTTAGCTAAGGAGTTACACGAGGACTAGGTCCTCTAACTTAAACAAGCCTAGCCCGTGTAGTGAAAATAGGTCTTCTAAGTTAAACAGACCAGAAAGGAAAGCTGATGCACACAACAGAAATTGTAAATGACAATAATTTTCTATTCTGAAGTGAAAACAGCTAATAAAGCAATCTTAGTAACTTCACAAGCAGATCCCTGCCAAAAAAACAATGTCAAATAGCAGAAACAACTGCCAAAAGTGACCAAAAAGGGTCAGAATGACACAGTCAAGACAATAGGAGCCCCTGCTGACTAGGAGCAGAAAACCGCCAAAAAACTCTACTTAATAATCAAACAAGTTGTGCTACAGCGCCTAAACTAACTGGCACACAGGATACCAAAAAAACAACTATAAAACTAAATTGCACTCAAAAAGAGCAAGCAAGGCAACTGCCTGATATGTTAGCAATACTAACTATACAATAACATACACTAATAAAGCATGAAACAGAATATCAATATGAATAATTTTGAAAAACTTAGCCAGAGCCAAGAGAAGCACAACCAAACTCGGCGATGCGGCAAACGAGATCTGGGCATTGTACTCGTGCACCATGGGATACCTGCTTAGCCACAAGCCAACTGGAAGCCTTCCAGCTTGTAAATCAGCCGAGTCGGAGCCGAACCCATATGTAAAAATGAAGGTGAGATCGGACTACCTAATATATAGTGTTTTTTCAGGAATTAATCAGAAAAATGCAGTTTTGGATATTTGTAAACTGACCATTAAACATAGCAATGTTTACTACATTTATCTGTACTAATAATGTAAACAAGTTAAGTGCATAATTTTACTATCATAAGTCACAGCTTAATTCAAAGTAAGACAACCTTTTCAACCTCCTATAGTATCTACAACTGGCAAAAGCTTAGCTACTATTAGGGACATGTACTGTGACTAATATAAACATAGCTTTAGCTCTGGTAGGAAATTAATTCGGGGCTAATCCGCAAATGACAGTAGAGGAGACATACTTGTACATTAAATTTTCAGGGCCAACACCTCACTTCAAGAAAAGGATATTCACCCTCAAGGTTCCAGTCACTGTCTTTGATTTGTACTGCTCAAAGATAATTTGCCACCTCTTATTCCTCCTTGCAGGAACACAAGCCATCATTTCCAGGAGGCTGCTTTAGGGTAATCTAATTTAGACGTGATTAAGAAAGAATACTGATCAGCCGTGTGTTTGTACTTGGGAGAAATGGGAACAAACCCAGTACTGCAGCAACAATCCCATTTCATGTTATGGATATTTTTGAAGATTCTTTTCACTTGAGTAAATGACAGTATAGTAAACATGTTCATGAACTAAATATTGAAAACTAACATCTCATTTAAATTTGCATTAAATGATGAGCAGTACATTTTCTTATACTGTGCATTTACCATTTTGAACATAAACTTGACTTTTCTATAAAATTTACTTTTACTTAAGGTCCATGGTATACTTTTTGGTGAACTAGAGAAACAAAATGCAAGCTGGACATGTTCCTGCTATTTGAATTTTTGGGAAAAAAACAGGTCTGTACAAGAAGATGCTGAAAACTGTACATATATTTAGGGAAAGTATACTATAGTGCAACACCTTACTTCAGGTGAGCATGTCTGCACGCCTGGATGCATGAATGATGAATGCTGGCAGTTCAAAGTACATTTCTAGCAATACAAAGGTGCCCTGAAAGATACTCCCAAGAATGTCACTGTTCTTTGTTCACTGACATGGTGAACTTAAAACTACAGTAAGGTATGGTAGTTTGGAGGAAGACAAGCAGCACAGGTGGCAGAAGGTTTACACCTGTATGTGTATATAGTTTCAGCAAGTGTAATAGTATGAATGCATTTGGTGGAGTGATATCACAATGGTCAAATACTTAGTGTTGGATTCATACAGGAACAATCTTCTGTACTTTTTGTTTTTTTTTTCCTCCCATTCATTTATTCTCTGATTGGTTAAACGAACTGGATACCATTGACCCTTATCAGCCATGATCCAGGCAATAAGGGCAAAGGTTAGGTAAAGCATATATGGACACTTTCCAGTAGGTTATCAACTAGAACGTTTCTGGGAGGTGGGATGATCCCAGTGTAACCAGAGAAAACCCAGACAGACAAAGGAGAACATGCAAAGTCTGCACAGTACCACATACTTTGTAACTCAGTAACTGGATACCATGGACCCTTATCAGCCATGACCCAGGCAATAAGGGCAAAGGTTAGGTAAAGTATATACGGACACTTTCCTGTAGGTAATCCACTAGAATGTTTCTGGGAGGAGGGATGATCCCAGTGTAACCACAGAAAACCCAGACAGACAAAAGGAGAACATGCAAACTCTGTACAGTACCACATACTTTGTAACTCAGTCATCCCTATACATGTCCTTCAACTACAGGTCAGTCACTGCAAATGTGACAAATCACTGAACATAAAGGTAAAGTGATACAGATCACATTCCAAAAATGTCTCTATGAACCATGTAAAAATCAGGTAATGTCACATGTCTCACAGTTATTAGGGGCAAGGTACCCAATCATGTCTAAGGTTTAACTAGAAACATGGCAGCCAGTTCATTAAACAATGCAAAGGTGGAATGACAGGCTGAAGCCTGTTTTCTTTTCAAGGGGAAAGCCTCCTCACTAATAAAGATAATGACATATGAGAACAGATGATTTTCCAAATGTTGTGTGGTTAGCACTTGCATACACAGTATGCTAACCTGCAAAGAAACATCCACACTCAATCCTCCACTGATGACACTGCATATCCCTGCCCCTTTCATCTAATTACTGAGTCATGGAGGAGTATAATTAACAAATCTTTTCCAAGAACCACAGATGGCACAAAGCAAACTAATCACTAAGCATGACAACAGAACTAAAACTTTACTAAGGGTTACAGGCAAAGATTGATTTAATTGAAAATGACTCTCAACCCCTTTGTTTTTGATAAATTCATGCTGCTAAGTAACTCAACCAAAGAAAAAGAAAAGCTATTGGTAAAAACAAAGCTATATCTAATAACAACTGTCAACCCAAGCGGTTTTGAGAGCAGGTTAATATTGGAAAACAAGATCTTCCAAAAACAAGCAAAGGATAATATCCATGACCACCTGTCTGAATTCTGAAATCTTCTTTCAGTTCCACAGCTAGCAAATAAATGTAGAAGAACAAACACCCATTCCATCCCTCCACATACATACCTCAAATTTATTAAAACATGTTAAATGGAAAGAGACTGACCTTCTTGAAATTGAAAATAACCAACTGCTGGGCCACAAAATGTCTGACTTCCTGGAACCTTGATTCCTAAAATCCTGCAAAGATCATATTATCTCCTTGCACACTATATTTATGTGCCATACATTCTACCAGCAAGAATGCAGTTAAATTCCTATACAAAAATACTAAAAATGGTGTCTTTTCCATCTTTAATTCATACTTTCTGTGTTAGAGAACCTACTAAAACAAATCATCTTCAGACACTTTGTCAACTATATATAAAAATAAAATTTACTCTCACAACACCAGTATTACTTTTGGGTTGGTTACAGTACAAACACCGCATTTGGGATATTTACAAATTATATTACTGAACATGGATAAACAGAACAGTCTTGACTGACCCAGGAATGGTAAGATGGAGTCTTCATTACTATAAAGGTGTAAGCATGAACACACAGACAAAAGTCATAAGATGCTCCATGGTGACAAGGGTGCTCAAGTCAGCAACTGGGGCAGATTTTGGCACCTTTAAATATCCTCTGTATGGCAAGAAGGGCATAAAACATTTCCTCAGCAACTCAGATGGTGGCCCCTCTGGTATGGTCTCACTTCCATGGAGGAGATATCCAGTACAAGGGAGTGAAAAGGCCCAAAAATCATGGGGGAGGGTTGACGATCAAGAGGTATACAGGCAAAAAGCATACATAAAAATATATTTATTAAATTAAGACACAAGTGAACTGTGTCTGTGTTACACTAAGGGCTAAAAAGCAGCAGAGATGAATTGTGCTAATGAAGTACAGTAGTGTGAAATATCAGACTGACGTCTTGCTGAACCTGTCATATAGACAAGAGTGAATATTTCCGCTACTCAGGAATACAGTTACATAGCATCCAATTCTGGTATGACTCCTCTATTTTTCTATAACTAGGTAGGTCATGGGTGAAAAGGAACATTCTGCAGACCAGTTAACTTGTCTGCTGAAAAATAAATATACAAAATAAATTAATAGTTACCATTATTGGGAAGTGGTCCTGTGGCAATAAAATATGAAAGATCTAAAACTGATACTTGAAACTTGCAGTTTCAGTTCAACTTCTGTCATCCTGCCATTTAGGATAGTGAACTTATATGTTCCACTATCACTAGGGCTTTAACTTCTTCATTTTGATAAGTATGTTTCTTTTAATGTTTGATTCACCGATTTCCATTCAACTTCAGAATTCAGAGTGACATTCCAACGTCTGATTTTTGTCAGCATCATGGGTCCATATTATGAACTCATGACCATCTTTCTGCACAAAACTCAACTCAATACACGCAGACTCAAATCCACTTTTAAAAGAAGTGTTTAGGACTGCCTCTCCTCCAACTCTTGCATGGATTACATTGTCAGGATATGAATTTCCTTTTGAAGAAAAAGAAATTCAGTAAAATACCATTCCTAATAGGAAGTTACTTTTCACTCTAAAGCTCCACAAATACTAACATCTGAATACCAGTGTTCATCTTTAGAGATATAAATTTGTTACTGATTATACTTGTGTATTCTAAAAAAGTATTGTAGAATATTATATTCATTACTTCCTAATAATTTACTCTCCAGGACTTGTACTTGTTTGTAGCAGTACAGTGTCAATGCACGCCAAGAAATAGTGTTTTTGGAGTTTCACATTTTTCAATTTTTCAGGAATTACTCAATCAGAAGAATGCAGTTTTGGTATTTGTAAACTGACCACAAAACAGCAATGCTTACTATATTTATCTGTAATAACAATGCAAAACAGTTAAGTGCATCATTTTATTACCATATTACATCACAGGTTAATTCAAAGTATAGACAACCTTTTCAACATCCTACAATATCTACACAGCTAATATTAGGTGCATGTATTGTGAGTAATGGAATCACAGCTTTAGCTCTGGTATGAAATTAATTGACGGTTAATCAGATAGTAGCGGAGACATACTTGTATATTAAATATTCAGGGCCAACATCTCGCGTCAAGAAAAGGATATTCGCCCTCAAGATTCATGTCACCGTCTTTGATTTGTACTGCTCAAAGATAATTTGCAACCTCTATTCCTCCTTGCAGAAACACAAGCCATAATTTCTAGGAGACCGCTTTACTATCAGCTAATTTAGATGTGATTAAGATAGCATATTGAGCAGCCGTGTGTTTTGTACTTAGGATGCTGCAGCAAGAACAAACAGGGAAATTGGGAACAAACCCAGTACTGCAGCAACAATCTCATTTTATGTTATAGATACTTTTGAAGATTCTTTTCACTTGAGTAAATGACAGTACAGTAAACATATTTATGTACTAAACATTCAAAGCTAATATTTCATTTAAATTTTGCATTAAATGATGAGTGGTACATTTTCTTATTGTACTGTGCATTTACCATTTTCAACATAAGCTTGACTTTTCTACAAAATATACTTCTATTTAAGTTCCACGGTATAGTTTTGGTGAACTAGAGAAAGAAAATGCAATTTGCATGTGTTCCCGCTGTTTAAATTTTGGGAAAACACAGGTCTGTAAAAGATAATGCTGAAAAATGCATCTATCTGTGGAAAGCATTCTACAGTGCGACACCTTACTTTAGGTGACCATGTCTTCAAGACTGGGTGCATGAATTAATCTGAATAGAAGAGAGGTAGCAATACTATGAAAATGCACTGTACTACAACTAAGATAATTAACTCTTATAAAGATGGCAAAGGCTTGTTATATTCCATAACATTAGAAATTAATAGGAAATATTAAACAATTGTCAATTTACACTGGTTTCCTGGAACAGGAATTAGGAGTGTTAAGAAACAAATGGAACAAGTTGTCCAAATTACAAGAAGCAGCATTGTAATAGCAGGGGACTTTAATCGTATCTTAAAAGATGATTCTAACTCTACTAGCAAGAGTAGAATAGCTGCACCAAGGAACTAAAAAATGTATTAATTTAATTCAAGTCAGAGAGATACATGATTTTTCAGAACTAGATTTGCTTTTTTTTTTAAAACAATATTCACGTAGACATGGAACACAGGTTAGGATTCACAGAGTATACATATCTACTGACTTAATAAACATTTTGCGTTAAGGTTGTAATGTGTCCACTTTTGGACCACAAAGCAATAACTTTTCGATTAACATTAAAGCAAAACTGTAGTAATCATATGAACTCATATACCTGCTTATAACTAGTTTGAAAGAGTTTAAGGAATACTTCCAAAAAAAAAAGTTTAAAACTTTATGCTTAGCAATTATGTAGAAGAGATATCTATGATATATGTATGGAATGCCTTAAAAGCATATTGATATGGCAGAATTATATCTTGGTATACTTCAAAGAAAAAACAATGGGATAGAGACTTGATAAAACTACAAGAACAAATAGATACATTAAAACTAGACAGTCAAATACAGATATGACAGATAAATAAACTGAATGGTAAATACAGTCTTCTTCTTGTCCTTACAGCTTTTCCTGGTTAAAGGTTGCCACAGTGAAACAACTGTGCACAGAGCAATTGGCAGTGGAGTTTTACGGTGCCGAGTTGCCAGCCTGGCACCCAACCTTCCACAGAAGGCACACACTCACATCTAGGGCCAATTTAGAGTGTCCAATCCACCTACAGCATGCCTTTGGGATTTGGGAGGAAACTGGAGCACCTGGAGGAAACCCACGTGAACACAGGGAAGACATGCAGACTCTGCACAGAAGGCCCCCTATCAGAAAATCGAACCAGAGAGCCTCTTGCTGTGAGGTGGCAATGCTAACTGCTGCACCACCGTGGCCGCCCATGAATGGTAAATGCCTAGAAGTCATAAAACAAAGATCAACCTGGAAAGGATTAAAATTGTTAATCATTCAGTTAACCCTAAGTACCTGCATAAACCAGCTATCAGTACTAAAATATATAACAAAGCTAATCATATTAAAGAAATATATTCTTCAAAAAAAAAAAAAAAAAAAAAAAAAAAACCAAGAGAATCACCAAGTCAGAAGATATTTTAAAAGAAATTACAGATTACTTCAGTACAATAAATGAAAATAATCCTTTAATGAGCTCTCAAGAGAAAATTAAAAAAAAATCATTCAGAAATACATCAAGAAAAAAATTAGACCAAATTGATCTTATTGATAAACCTATTTTAGCTTCTGAACTAAAGGCACATATTTAAAAAACTAAAAATAAACAAAGCTCCTGGTAACAATGTTATCATTCCTGAATTTTATAAATGAATACCAAAAGATCCTTTGAACATACTACTTAAGGTTTTCAACATGGTTAAAAATTTAGAAAGTGTCCCACCATCTTGAAAATACTCACTTACTTCCCCAATTCTAAAAAAAGATAAAGACCCGGTAAAATGTTCTTCTTATAGGCAATTTCTTTGTTAAACATTGGCTATAAATTATTTATGTCCATACATGTTGATAGATTAACAGTTTCTTTCTCTTCTAATTGATAATGATCACACTGGCTTTATTTTAAACAGAAATCTCTACGACAATATTAAAAGAATTGTGTATGTGACCTTGCAAATAAATCAAAAGAAAATTTAACTATAGTAAGTCTGGACATAATTGTGCCTTTGATTCAGTAAATTGGAACTATCTTTCATTAGTACTTGAAGAAAACAACTTTTCTAACAAATTTATACAACTTAATCTTTTATATGTTAATTCTCAGAGACATATCAAAATAAGCTAATTTACTTCTGAATCAATTAAACTCTCCAAAGGAACTAAACAAGGATGCCCACTTTCATCTTTACTTTTTACATTAGTTATTGAGCCATTTGCTAATCTCATAAAATCACATCCAGACATTAAAGATGTCTTTAAAGATAAAAATTTAACAGTTAAAATCCAGCTGTTTGCAGATGCTATTCTTTTTGACAGACTACTATAAAACCTCTCTCTTGGCCCTTTTTATTCTAATTGAAACTTTTTAAAACATCTGGATTTACCTTTATGAAAATAAAACAAAAGTATTACCTATAAATTATAGTGCTAAAACATGGGGGAAAAGTTCAATAAATATACAGTTCAAGAAAAATTGTTAAACTACTTGGGAATAGTGATTGTTGAAAATATTAAGAAAATAATAGAGATCAATTACGATACTAGCCTGTCATATACAGAAAACCTCATAAGTGGAATAGATATATATATTTTTTACTATGGATGAGATACTTTCTATAATTAAAATGCCCTTGCTCTACACCTGACTAAACCATCCATCTTTGAAGATTTTAATTATGTCTTCCATACTCTTACTAACAACACTACATTGTTTGTGTTATCTTAGATGACAAACTCTGAATTTAATAACAATTTGTGTAAATGGTTGCATACATGTAAACTGTGTGATAAAATTATATCCTTACTTCCCTTAACTAGCAAGTCTACCTGATTGCTAACTCCTCAAACTGGAAACTGTGGCTGTCTAATTTATCTAATTCCTCTTTTATAGTTTAAATGTTGTACTGTGAAACTGATCATTGTTGTACAATCAATATGTAAATCAGTATGATTATCTCATTGTTTAAATGTTAGATTGTGTTATTGTTTGTTACATGTGGAGCTTTTCTCCCCGGGCCTCCGCTGAAAAAGGCCATGTGTCCAATCAGACGTAATAAATAAAATAAATTATTCTCCCAAAAATCAATCACTACCTGTACCTCCTTCTAAAACATTTATAAAAAGTTTAATTTCTTTAATTTTAAAATTATTGTGGTATCCTAATAAGCCATGGATAGAGTTAAGTAATCATACTAGAGATTGGTCTTTTGGAGGTACTGAGTTACCTGATTTAGAATTGTACTTCTTATCCTCAAAACAACAATTGTATTGCCAAACAGTTTTTAGACTGCTAAATGGAAAAACATTCTAGGAAAATTCTTGACCCAATCAAGTTTCTTGAGACATTCTAATCAATATCTAACCTCAAATAATTCTCTGTACTGGCTATTAAAAGAATATTTCATAAATCTTAATTTAACAGTTAAATTTGACACTATTACTACAGCAGTGAATGCTCTGAGAAGCTTTATCTATAGAAACCCAATCTATAAAGCACGCTTTTTTCTTATCTTTCGTATAGCATAAACTCAAAATAATATTTCTTCTTTATTTTCTTTAAAAATAGTCATTATGGATGGGTTTAATCTGATATATTGGTTCCAGTTACTAAATAAAGAAAGCATGTATTCTGATCAACATATAATTAAGACGTTTAATTTAGATGAAGACCTATGGCTACATTTCAAAACTGTATACAATTTGTAGAATGCAGAACTGAAGTTATGTACCCATCAGTGAGAAACACTGTTCTTAATTTTACTGATCTTTTCATTATTCTTGTGCAACAAAAAATAAATGGAAAAGGCCTATTATCCAAAAATTATAAAATAAGAAAACACTTACAATACATCAAAAAAAAATTAAATTATTTTAAATATATAAACAATAAGTCGCCTAGTGATGAACACAAATAACTATTTCTCTTATCATCCAAACAAACCACATCTTCACTAAGATGGAAACTGTACTTACGAAAATTTTATACAGGTCTTTCTTTACACCACATAGAATAGAATTAACATCTAAAACTAAGACGGTTTGTTGGAGGTGTAAATTGGATATTAAAGCTAACTGGCAACATAGTTTTTGAATGTGTTCTAATTGAACCATATTGGAAAGAAATTAATAATGTTTTACAGGCTTTATTTTCTGACAAATTTATCTTAACTAAATCCTTAGTCCTTTTTAATACTCCAATACCAGTGTGTGTCACAAGACTGAAATATCGAATTCTGCGGAGCATATTGGCAATTGCAAAAAAGTAATAACGAGAAACTGGAAAAGTGAATTCACTCCCTCCTTCAATGAATTTTTGAACACTGCCGCTGAAGTGTGCCATATGGAACTTATTACAATAAAATCAAGACTTACTAGAATTACCTCCTCATACAGTATCTGAAAAGGACTAAGTGAAGTCTTAAATAAACAATGACTGCTTTCCTATGAATAACTGAATCTGTATTGCTGTAAATAGTTGTTTTAAATAGTTGTTTTATGTGTTCTTTCAATAGTTTAACATTTTGTTTATGCTTGTTTTTTTACGTTTTACTATGTTAATCATTTCTCTCCTAAATTACATGTAATTATCTTCTATTTATGTTTTTAAAATTTTAATAAAAATATTTGAAAAAAAAAGACTGTGTGCATGACTGATGAATGGTGGCAGTTCAAAGTACATTACTTGAAATACAAAGGTGCTCTCAAGGATAATCCCAAGAATGTCACTGTTCTTTCTTCAATGACACGGTGACCTTAAAACTTTAATAAGGTACGGTGGCTTGGAGGCCGGCAAGCAGCATAGGTGGTAGAAGGTTTACATCTTTATGTGTATATAGTTACAGTAAGTTTAATGGTATGAATGCATATGGTGCAGTATGTATCACAATGGTAAAATATTTAGTGTTGGATTCATACAGGGCCAATCTTCTGAACTTTTCTTTTTTTCTCCCATTCATTTATTCTCCAACTGGTTAAATGAACTGGTATATCACTGACCCTTATCAGCCATGACCCAGACAATAATAGCAAAGGTTAGGTACAGTATATATGAATGCTTTCTAAACAGGTAATCAACTAGCATGTTTTCTGGAGGTGGGATGATCCCAGAGTAACCAGAGAAAACCCACACAGACAAAAGTACATGCAAACTCTGCACAGTACCACACACTTTGCAACTCAGTCATCTCTATACAGGTCATTCAACTACAGGTCAGTTACTACAAATGTGACAAATCACTGAACATAAAGGTAAAGTGATACAGATCACATTCCAAAAATGTCTATGAACCATGTAAAAAAATCAGGTAATGTCAGATGTCTCAGTTATTGGGAAGAAAGGTACCCTATAATGTCTAGGGTTTAATGAGAAACATGGCAGCCAGTGCATTATCCAATGCAAAGGTAGACAGAGGCTGAAGCCTATTTTCTTTTCAAGAGGCAAACCTGCTTACTAATAAGGACATATGAGAACAGATGGTTTTCCAAATGTTGTATGGTTAGCACTTGCATACACAGTATGCTAACCTGCAAAGAAACATCCACAGTCAATCCTCCACTAACAATACTGCAAACCCTGCTTCCTTTCTTTTGATTACTGAGTCATGGAGGGGTATAGTTAAAAGTTCCCATAACATTCCATATATGTTGTCTATTTTCATTGCTGCTTGACTGATGGGTTCGGATCCAAGGCGTCGGACTTGACTAGGCCACTTGTAAAAGCTTGTGGCAATCCAAAACTCTTGAAGTTCTCCCTTATCCATAATGCATTGTCCCCATTACATCAGATCTTGTTTGCAAGCTCTAAAGAAAGGCATACTCTTACAATTTATACATGTGTGTACAATTTGGATGAACAGAAAGAGTCTCAGACATGTCACTTCTGCAGCTGGTAAAGGCATAGGGATGCAACCCAATTGCTATATCCTCTCACTCTTCTAGAAGAAACCTAAAAAGGTTGCTTAATGATGGGAGGGGAGTCGAGGAGGAATGAAAATTGACAACACAGATGGAACATTAAGTTAAGTACATAACTTTTTTACCTGATGTCAATTTTCATTCTGTCCTCATCTGATAGGACAGAATCCCCAGCTACTTACAACCCTGGGTGGATTCACGGAAGGATATTTTTGAGCACCACTGAGCCAAAAGATGCTCTACCACTGGAAACCAAATCCAGCTTATAATGAGAGATAAAGGTGTGAGGGGAAGCCCAAGTAGCTCCTGAACAAATATCATCCATGGAGGTCTTTGAGTAGAAAACTGAAGAGGTAGCTACAGTTCTTGTAGAATGAGACCGTAATTTGTAAGGCAAGGCCATTCCTGTCTTGTTTTAAATAAAGGACATACAGTAAGTAAGCCATTTAGCTAAGTTGACTTTAGATACAGGTATGTCCAACTTCAATACAGTAAATGATACAAAGAAAGTACAGTTGTGTACCTACCATAAATGTAGATGTTCTGAGTGTATTCACTGCTGCAGTCATTACTCTTGGGTTATCCTGCTGGCAGGCTACCCTCAGGTCGGCCAGAATTCCAAAGTCTAGGTCCGGCGTCGGTTGCTGTCGCCTCTTCCCTGACGTCAGTGCACCAGGGGTATAAAAGATGCAGCCGACGCCACTTTCTTCAGTTTTTCTTGCCCCAGATGTCAGGTGCCCCAAACAGGTTGGCTGAAAAATATACCAATAAGAAATGTATGCACAAAAATAACATTTCCTTCATCTACAAGCAAATACACCACATAGGTTGTATAGGTTAGAGAAGTACAGATAAGTCCCAGCAAAGAGAAGGGGGATGGAGGGTGGGTAACCTGGACTGCAACGGTGAATACAAGTGTTTCACTGTTGCAGTCATTACTCTTGGGTTGAATCCCAATGCTGAGGTTGGGTGGCTGGGTTAAATTGGATTAGGAGAGGCTATGAGGCCCTGCAGAACTGCAGTGGCAAAGCCTGCTCTGGACTTAGAGTAAAGAGGCAAGTAGTAGTACTTTGTGAAGGTGTGCACTGAACTCCAAGTTGCAGCCTCTAAGACATCATTGGTTGGCACTCCTCTGAGGAAGGCTGCTGAAGTGGCTGCTGCTCTGGTGGAATGAGGCCTAATGCCCTTAGGCACTGATTTGCCATGTTGAAAATAGCAGAAACGAATGCAATGGCCTATCCATTTAGAAATAGTTTGTTTTGAGATAGTCTTTCCTTGTGATCCTGCAGCATATGACACTAAAAGTTGCTCAGTCTTTCTGAAAGCTTTAGTTCTGTCCAAGTATAAGCGCAATTGCCTGTGTATGTCCAAAGAATGCAGAATTGTCTCACCGTTGTTCTGTGGATTTGGGTAAAAAGTAGGCAAGTGAATGGTTTGGTTGAGGGCCACACTGGCACCACCTTAGGCATAAATGTAGGGTTTGCCCTCAGAGAAACCCTGTCTGGATGAAAAATGATGAAAGGTTCCACAGCCATGAGTGCTTGTAACTCCAAGACTCGCCTTGCAGAGGTTATTGCTAGGAGCAGAGCTGCTTTCCAGGATAAGAATTCTATATCTGCTGTTGATGCTGGCTTGAAAGGAGGCAGTGTGAGTTTTTCCAAAACATAATTGAGGTCCCAGGCTGGAATTGGTGCTCTCCTTGGAGGCCTAATGTTTTTGGCCCCTCTGAGGTACTGCCTTATCAAAGGATGAGAAAAGATAAGTGATTCTGTATTGTAATGTGCTGAAATGGCAGAGGCATGAATCTTAATTGATGAGAAAGAAAGGTCTTTGTTCAGCATCTCAGTTAGGTATTGTAAAATCTGAGGAATATTTGGTACAGACGTGTCAATGCCTTGTCCCTGGTTCCAAGCACAGAATCTCTTCCATTTTTCTGCATAAGATTTTCTGGTACTGGGCCTCCTGGCCTCCAAGATAACATCCATAACAGCTTTTGAAAGAGGAGTGTTCTGAATGGCTACATTATTCGCCATGCTGCCACATTTAAGGTCCTGAGTTGGCTGTGCAGGATCCGATTGTTTTGTTGGGTCAGCAAGTGAGAATTTTGAGGCAATATCCATGCTGGACCTTGAGACAAGCTCTTTAGGATTGGGTACCAGTGCTGGCGTGGCCAGTCTGGTGCAATCAGTATCATTTTTGGCTTCTCTTGTCTGACCTTTAGGAGTACTCTGGGAAGGAGAGGCAGTGGGGGAAAAGCACATACTGTTAGATTTTTCCAGCTGAATGATAGGGCGTCCACTTTCCATGCTTGCTTGTGATAAATCCTTGTGCAAAATCTCTGCAACTGACAGTTGTGAGGGGAGGCAAATAGATCTATGTCTGGGCAACCCCATTTCCTTATTATCATGCTGAAGACTTGTGGATTCAGTTTCCATTCGTGGGGATCCATGAGGTTTCTGCTTAGTTTGTCTGCCAGTGTATTTGTTTTTCCTGGCAGGAATTGTGCTTTCAGGTGAACTTGAAACGCCAATGCTGTATCCCATAAGGTCATTGCTTGTCTGCAGAGGGGGTAGGAATGTGTACCTCCCTGCTTGTTTATGTACCACATGACCGCAGTGTTGTCTGTCTTTATAAGTAACTGTCCTGGATGAAGCAGGTCCTTGAAAGCTGTCAGGGCATTTTGAACAGCTAGCATCTCTTTTTGATTGATGTGAAGATGCATCTGGTTTGCAGGCCATATGCCCTGAATACATTTTCCCGCCATATGGGCCCCCCAGGCATAATCTGATGCATCCGTTGTCAGTGTCTGTCTGGCTGTGGGTAAACTAAATGACAGACCCTTGTTGTGGTGACAGGCTTCTTGCCCACCATCGAAACTCCTGTTGTAGGCAGGGAATGAGTGCAATTACTGTCTCTAGACTGTGGCAATGCTGAGATACCATTGAAGTTTCCTCATATGCAGTATGGCATATGGAATTAGTAGAATGCAGGATGCCATGAAACCCAAGGCCTGCAGGATTTTCCTTGCAGATAAGTGGGTTTTTGTTGTCAATTTCTTGAAGAAGTCAGTTGTTTTTGCTTGTCTGGCGTGAGATAAGCCATCTGGGCAGTTGTATTTAAGCTTGCACCCAGGAATATTATCTCTTGAGAGGGCACTAGTTTTGATTTCTTTTCGTTTACTGTATACCCTAGGCCAATTAGTAATCTTTTTACAAACGCCAGATGCTTTAGAAGAGTGCCTTTGTTCTCTGCTTGAATTAGGCAGTCGTCCAAGTAGGGATATATTTGAATTCCTTTTTGTCTGCAAAACGCAATTACTGGTGCTAGGCATTTTGTGAAGACCCTGGGTGCAGTAGATAAGCCAAAGGGCAGTGCAGAGAATAAATAATACAGTGAGCCAGCTATGAATCTGAGGTATCTACTTCAAGATTGTCTGATTGGGCCTAAAGAGGCATACCTGCATGTCCCAAAGTTACGAGCCAAGCCCTCTTTCCCAGCATGGGCAGTAGCTGCTGTAGAGTCAACATCTTGAATTTTGGAACTTCCAGAATCGTATTTAGTATAGATAGGTCCAGAATTGGTCTCCAGGTTTTGTCCTTCCTGGGTACTAGGAAAAGTCTGGAGTAAAATCCTTGCCCCTGTTCTTGTTGTGGTACTTGCTGAATGTCCCTCATGTCCACGAGGGCTGTAATTTGCTTTTGTGCCTCTGCCCATTGATTTTGTGGCACATCTGGCATGCTCTTTGACCTTGGTAGAGTGTGAAAATGGAACCTGTAGCCTTGGGACACAATGTTCAGGACCCATTTGTCTTGGGTAACCATTTGCCAATTTGATGAAAAAAGTGCTAGTTTTCCCCCTAAGGGGGCTGTCAAAAGAAAACTGCTTGGAACTGGTAGAGGAAAGTCATTGTGACTGTTTCCTGTAAGGTTGGAATCTGTCTTCTCTGCTTTTGGAGGTAGGAGCACCCCATTGTTTAGACCTGTATGAGCCTTGGGGCCGAGATCTGCCTCTGGGACGCCTGTATCTGCCTCTTTGTGGTCTGTCTGAGACTGGAAAGTACCAATTTTTAGAAGGCCGGTTCCTGCTAAACCTGGGTGGTTGTATCTGTAAGAAATCCTTGACTGTCTGCATGGATTTTGCTTTATCCTCCATTTTTTTCAACACCTCTTCTGCTTTAGTACCAAACAAAGTATCATGCTGTAATAGTGCATCTAATAATTTTGCTTTAACATGATCAGGCAGATTATGTTCCTTTAACCAAGCATGCCTTCTAATAACAGAACCTGTAAGAGCGGCCCTGCAAGAGGCCTCCAGTGAATCATAACCACATTGCAAAGTATGCTTTCCCACTTATTCAGTTGCATGCAATAAATCCTGCAATTCCTTGTTCTCTGAACATTCAGTATTTGTCAACATTTTCTGCTTAAGTAGTGACATTAAATAATGCTGATATTTACAATTTAAAGCCCTTACAGCCAGGGTGGCAGAAGTGTAAACTTTTTTCCCCCCATCTGTCTAGAGCCCTAGAATCCTTATCAGAGGGGACAGGGTTTTTTTGCAGTGGAAGCTTTAACCCCCTTGGGACCCTGAGATATAGTTTCTGGGTCAGCAGCGGGGTTTTTATATAGGAATTTATGAGACTCCGGGACCCTGTAGTATCTATCTGGCTTAGGAGGTGCAGGGGGTAAAGAGTCAGGGGATAGACCGGACTCTGAAAATACATCTACAATGTCTAGAACAGGTGGAATAGCAAGGGGTCTGTGCTGAGGAAGAAGCAGAAAGTCTCTAAGCCTTTTCTTACATTCTGAATAATCTTGGCTCTCCCAGTGGAAATGCTCCCTCATAGTATGCAGTGTTTCCCCAAAGGAATAATCCTCAGGAGGAGAGGCTGAAGGAATGGATTCTTCAGCATCAGAATCCTCATAGGGAAGCATGGAGTAATCCTGTTCAGAAGAGGAATCAGAGGAAATAGATACTTGATCAGAAGAATCATACTCCGTCTCTTGCCTAGGCGTCTTATCAGGAGGGGGATGGGAGCCCCTGATCAAAGTAATTAGGTCTTCAGCCATTTTGAGCATCTGTTTTATAGGCATGGAAGTCTGAGTAGGAGAATGCTGTGCTTGTTTCTTTTGTCTTTGAAGCTGAAGATGGCTTAATATATAGTTGTGTAGGTCTGAAGACGCACTCAGAAGCCGATGCCTGCTCAGCGGCTCTGGACCCATCTGAGGGAGAGATTTCCAAGTGTCCAATACCTTGAGTATCCAGAGGCCCAGTCGGCTCCACGTGGGAGTTGGTAGAGGCCTGTGGCTATGAGGTAGCGGGCGCCAGGGGCTGCGAAAGTGCCTCACTGAGAACCGGCGACTGGCCTAGTAGAGGCTTTGTCGTCGGTTTTGGACCTCTGATGCCTATCCTTGTCCTTGCGTTTTTTGTAAACTCCGGTTGTCGGCTGTTCCGACGGCATTACATAATTAAATCTTCGGCCAAAGTAATGAAATGCAAAATCGAACAGACGCTTGATAGTGCATTGGTTAAATCTAGCACAAAACCGACAACTAGCAACATTGTGATCAGGGCCTAGGGAAGGAATACAGTAAGAGTGAAAATCCTTATGAGGTATTTGTTGCCCACAAGAAATACAATCGTTAACTTTTTCTGACATCGGTCTGGAGCAAGAAAAAAGTTTCCCCAACGGGGTACGTAGCTTTAATGAAGACTTCACTTCTGAGTCGGCCGACCGGCACTTGCGAACTGCTTTTTCTTCTGGCACCGAGCGAGCAAGAAAGAATGAAGAAAATGGCATTGACTGCATATTTTATACCCCTGGTGCACTGACGTCAGGGAAGAGGCGACAGCAACTGTCGCCAGACCTAGACTTTGGAACTCTGGCCGACTGAGGGTAGCCTGCCAGTAGGATAACCCAAGAATAATGACTGCAACAGTGAAACACGATGAACATACAAAGTACAGTTGTGTACAGTTGCCATAAATGTAGATGTTCGAGTGTATTCACTGTTGTAGTCATCACATTTGGGTTATCTGCCTGCAGGTAGCCCTCAGTCGGCCTAAATACCAGGGTTTTGGGATTTCTGTGTCGGATGCTGTCGCTTCTTCCATGACTGATAAATACCACCGTTGCAGGTTGCTGCACCTCTAAAACGCTCCTAGTAATCCAGAGGTTATATTCAGGACTCCTAATCATCCAAAAAATGTCTGTAAAGAACGCCAATAAACGAAAATACCAAACAGGAATTTTATTAAGCTTAAAACCAAGCTTTTCGTCGGTGCTCTGCACCAACTTCTTCAGAAAGCAAACTAAAAACAAAGCACAATACATCTGTCCCATTATTTAAGCATCATAGCTCCACTCAAACACTCCCCCTTGTGGACACACCTGAAAATTGCACATCAATGCACTTAAAAACTTAACCACAGAAAAACTATGCATCACCATTTGTATAAGATGAACATGACCAGCCCTGAATGTTTGTAATCAAACTAATACTCTAAATTTACACCACCAACATAGCATGTATACAATCTTAAATACCTGGTAGACACTATAAATACACAAGTGGTAAACCCAGGAAAAGTATATGTGTGTAGCGCCTGTTTTAAAAAAGCCATGTAAATAAATCATAATGTCATTCAGATGGTAACACAACTCGATGGAAGACTACAAACCATGATATAAAATATACAAAATACATCTATGAGTATACCTTGGAAATGTATGCTTAACATTGTTATGTTGTTATCATAACCATCTGATAATAATAGCAGTATTAGTAGCAAAAAAAAAAAAAAAAAAGTAAGTTATATATTGATTGTATATTGTGTGTAGCGGCCGGTACTAGGAGGCTGACGTCCCTTACATAAAAGACTATTCTGATGAATGATCAAACTACACATCCCCCGCTTAAAATAATGGATCACAATGTAACCATTGATAAAGACATTAAAAAATAAAACCAATAATAACAGAGCAGCGCTAAACCATTTTAACAATCAAAAAACTAAGAAAGAAACAATCCCCATAAAATAGCTAAAAAGGTGGTCATTCCCAAGGGGATTAAATCAGTCTAAGAAGCTTCACTTAACTAGGCTACTCAGTTTAAGAAAGCAACTAATAGAAAGCATGCTGTTTAGTCCAGGTGGGTGGTAAGCTTCCAATTTGAGTTGCCACATCAACTCCTTGCATTCAAGTCTCAGAGAATCAGGACCCCCCCCTGTGCCTCCATCACAAAGTTGGTCAATCACCAAAAATGAAAATTCATGACCTGGGTTGTCTAGAATGTGTTTAGCCAGCGCATTGTTTACTTTCCCCTTCTTGATGGCATATAAGTATTCGTATAACCGTTCTTTTAGCTTCCTGTCGGTCTTGCCAACATAGAAGCCAGGGCAAACAGAACACTGGGCCAAATACACCACCCCATTGCTAGCACAATTGAATCTTCCTTGAATAAGAAACTTCTTGTCCTTAATGGAAAAGGCTGTGCTTGCTTTAACATATCTACAGTACCTGCACATGTTACACTTGTACATCCCAGATCTGGGGGAGGTACCAGATATTTTAGACTCCAAAATATTTTTGATGTTAAGGCCCCTCCAGAAAGTGACCTTAGAGTACAATGCCAGCCCAGGTACTCCTGTTGACTCAGTGGTTAATAAACACCAATTCTTCCTTATGATGGACACAATGTCAGTTGCGTCCAAGTTGTATCGGACTCACGAGCAGGACGAGGCAAGCCTGATGACCCGCTGTTCAAGTTCCCCAAAATGGGGCTAAAATGACCATTGGCTCTCTTACCTTGCACTTCCAAGCTTAAATCTGTGACAAAATCTGCAGGATACCCTCTACAAACAAACATGTCAGCGATAAACCTGCACTCGTCATAAAATTTTTTATCTTCTGAAATCATGCGGGCCGCTCGAACAAATTGGCCCTTCACGATAGCCCTCTTTTGGTGGATTGGATGTTCACTATCGAAGTGTAGGTATGAATTTGAAAATGTCGGCTTCCGATGTATATTAGCCACGAAGCGATTCATGGTCCTATCTTTCTCAATTTCTACATCCAAATAGGCTATCTTATCAGTTGCAAAATTAAACGTAAATTTCAAGAATTCGGTAGAACCATTAAAAAAAGTCACCAAGGTATTTGCATCATCTTGTGAACCATTGAGGATGATAAAAATATCGTCCAAGTACCTAGTGTATAACGACACTTTCTCTTGGACTAGGAAATTGCATAAAACGAACACCCTCTCCCAATGGGCCATTACTAAATTCGCCACGCTGGCTCCGCAAGGTGATCCCATGGGAAGGTTGTTGAATGAGAAAAGGTTGCAAGTGAGAATAATATCCAATAACTCACTAACCAGTGAGATCTCTTCTGTTGGAGCATGATGGAAGCCCAATTCCAATTGAATCCACTCGACTGCCACGAGGTGGGGAATAGATGAATATAGATCAACCACATTAATCATCAAGAGGCAACTATCAGCACTGAATGGGACAGAACTCACCTTTTCTAGAAAAGCCCAAGAATCTCTCAAAATATGTGGAACACGATACACATACTTCTTGAGAATACTGTCCACCACCTTAGCGGCTGCATAGGTTATACTCCCTCTAGCGCTAACTAGTTGCCGCATAGGTGGATCATATATATTCTTGTGTATCTTGGGGTTCCCAAACAAAACCGGTATCTTAGGTGATACAACAATGATATAATTGTATATATCCACATCAATTAAGCTATTGATGAACATCTCCTCAAAAAATGACCAGATACGGCTCATATTTACATTTAACTCATTCCTAGTGACTTCATGATAGGTATTAGAGGCCAAGATGGCCAACATCTTGTCATTATAGTCACCCAAGTCCATAGCTACCAATCCACCTCCCTTATCAGGCTGCATCAGTCTAACCGGTGCAAACTTGAGAGCTTCCAACAGGCCCTTCTCCTCTCTGGTGACATTAAATTGGGCTGGTCGCCTTGAATTAAGGAGGTGACGGATATCAAGATCGCACAGTTGTTCGAAAACTCCAATGGTTGGTAAAAGAGGTGGGTTGAAAGTGCTAGGTAAGTGAAAAAAGTTAGATCGCACAGTTGTTCGAAAACTCCAATGGTTGGTAAAAGAGGTGGGTTGAAAGTGCTAGGTATGTGAAAAAAGTTCTTGGGTCTTTGTGAATTACCCAACAATAATGTCAAATTCAACTTTCTCACAAATAATTTCAGGTCCAAAATCAACCTCCCAACACTAGCCCGACTAGTGGGTACAAAATATAACCCTTTAGCCAAAATGTCCACCAAAGGTTGGGAAAAAGCAAATTGAGAAAAATTGTAAATTTTGAAATCTTTGCCTGTATTGTAAAGGATCTCCAATGCTTGAATAGGGGGAGAAGGAATGGCTAAACAGTCGTCCATCAATTCCTCCTCGTTTTGTATTTGTTCCTCGTCATGCGGTTCGACGTTTGTTGTGGAGACGAGGCTTGGGCATGAAAATTTACATCGTGGGCTTCAGATGCTAGCTGGACCTGGTTAAGACCAGACCCAATAATAAAGTACAGTTTTGTACCTACCATAAATGTAGATGTTCGAAGATCCACATTGCTGCAGTCCTTACTTATGGGTAGTCCGCTGTCCTCGGTCGGCCCGAATACCAAAGTATTAGGCTGACGTCGGTCATGGGCGCTTAGATCTGACATCAGAGTGTCAGGGTATAAAAGCGCATGACCGACGTCATATCCTCAGTCTTTTCTTGCCCCAGATGTCAGAAGGCCAAACAAGAAAGGCCACAGTCAAAAAACAGAATACCTCCCAAAAACATGTCCAACAACCATCACCCAAAGCATAAAACCATGTCAAACTACAGAGGGGAAGGAGGGAGGGTAAATTGGACTGTAGCAATGCGGATCTTCGAACATCTACATTTATGGTAGGTACAAAACTGTACTATGTTCTTCATCTCACATTGCTGCAGTCCTTACTTATGGGTAGAATCCCAAAGCAACGGGAAAGGGAGGATGGCAAAATCATAAAGCATTAGGGGCTGCTAAAATGCCCTGTAATATTGCAGTGGCAAATCCAGCCCTAGACTTAGAGTAAAGAGGAAGGTGATAATGTTTAGAAAAAGTATGTACTGAACTCCAAGTAGCTGCTTCCAAAATATCGCTGTAGCTACCCCTTAGAAAGGCAGAAAGAAATACAACCCAATCCACTTAGAAAGTTTTTGGGCAGTTTTGCCCTAGTAAT
>NC_056744.1:1531829575-1531844909 GCF_019279795.1 Protopterus annectens
CTGAGTTTTCGTCTCTGAATTGAAGTTGAAGTCTTCTAAAGCTAAGTACCCCATTGGAGATCCTTTTTTCTTGCACTAACCAATGTCAGAAAAAGTTAACAATTGTCTCGCCTGTAGAAAGCAAATACTACACCGAGACTTCCACTCCTTCTGTGTCACTTGTTTAGGCACAGACCACAACGTCCCCCGTTGTCACTTCTGTGAACCAGAACTATCCGTCGTCGGGCCCCTATTGTAGCCAGATATTTTCGTTTACAGTCTTCAAATTCTGATATGGCTTCGGTAAGCCATCCTGACAGCAGATCTTCCGAAAAAACGTAAAGATAAAGACCGAGACCGCACAAGTTGTTTCAGTTAAGCTAGACATCAGTCCTCCGGTACTCAGTGAGGCACTTTCTCAGCCCCTGATGCCCGCTTCTGTTGATTCGCAGGCCACTACTGAGACCCTTTCAGAGTCCGGTGTACCACGAAACTCTTCTTCATCTAAGGATGCAGCGGCCGTCTATACTTTGGATGGGTCCGGAGTGGAAGTCCTTCTCACTACCAAATTTCAACACAAACCAATGTCTTCTTTCGCGACTACAGTTCTTTCAAAAACGACCCGAGTTTCTTAGGCCCAGGGTTCAAACCACATCCAAGAAACTGATGACCCACTCTCAGATGCCTGCTACCATGCCTCAGTCTCAAACGCTTAAAATGGTGGACAACCTTATCATGCTGATCAGGGGAAGCCAAGCTACCCCCTTCAAAAAGGAAAAGAGATCTGTCCCCTGTAGTTTTGTCTGAACAATAGTTAGATGAATCTGATGCATCTGACTATGAAGACATGCAACCCTTCTCCACTTATGAGGATTCTTATGCAGAGGACAACGTTCCTTCAGCCTCTCCCCCCAGAGTTTTTTTTTCCTTTGGGGAAACCTTGCATACTCTAAGGGAGCATTTCCAGTGGGAGAGTCAGGACTACCCTCAGTCTAAAAAGAGACTCAAGGAATTCTTAGATCTTCCGCAACACAGACCCTTGGCCTTCCCTCCAGTCCTGGATGTTGTGGATGATGTTTTCCTTGAATCCAGTTTGACTCCTGGCGCCCTACTTCCTGTTCCCAGAAAAACAGACAGGTACTATAGAGTCCATGACTCACACAAATATCTTTTAAAAAATCCAACAGCTGACCTTGAGGTAATTTCTCAAGGGCCAAAAGGGATTAAAGCAACCTCTGCTAAGTATCCCACACCCTCAGACAGGGATTCCCGAGCATTGGACAGATGGGAGTAAAAAAGTATACACCTCAGCTACTCTTGCTATCAGTGCACTAAATTGTCAGCTCCATATGCTGAAATTTCAGCAACATATCCTGGAACTCCTTAAACAAAAAAAGTCTTGCCTTCCTGCTTGGGCAGAATCTAAAGATTTGCAAGACTTAATGCATTCTGCAAGACAAGTAACTAAACACATTTTGCATTGTGTTTTTGACGCCCTAGAAGCTTCTTGCAGGGCAGTAGTCACTGGATCTGTCATTAGAAGACATGCATGGCTTAAGGAACAACCCCTGCCAGACCATATCAAATCTAAATTGTTGGA
Organism: Protopterus annectens; assembly: GCF_019279795.1. Classification (NCBI taxonomy): domain Eukaryota; kingdom Metazoa; phylum Chordata; order Ceratodontiformes; family Protopteridae; genus Protopterus; species Protopterus annectens. Next base: position 1,531,831,155 of record NC_056744.1, read on the forward strand.
TGTCCCCTTGCACAAAGATAACTTATTTGGCACTAAGGCAGAAGAGGTCTTTAAAAAAATGTAAGAAAATGCAAAATCTATGTAAACAGTTAAGGATTTCTTACAAGTCCAGCCCCCTAGGTTTAGCAGGTATTGTCCCTCTAAGCACTGGTCCTTTCCTGCTCTGAGTAAACCAGCCCAGCCTAGGCCTTGTGGAAAAAGACCCCTCAGTCAGCAGCCCCAGGGAATGCAGAGCTCTAAGCAGTGGACTACCTCTACATCAAAACCAGGGAGTTCTAATCCACCCCCTTATGGTAAGAACTCACAATGACTCCCCTCCTCCTCCTCCTCCCCCCTCTGCCCACCTTCACTTACCCCCTGGGGGAAAACTCTCATTTCACTCAAGCAGCTGGGCCACCATAACCAAGGACCAATGGGTTCTGAACATTGTGTCTCAGGGATACAGATTTTACTTCCATACCCTTCCAACTCCAAAAGGGTTCCCAGATCTACCACCAAATCAGTGTGCAGAGGCTCAAAAGCAAATCATTTCCTTTCTGTCTATGAGAGCAGTAGAGCATGTTCCTGCAGAACAGATAGGCCAATGTTTCTACTCCAGACTTTTTCTGGTGCCCGGAAAAGAGGGCACCTGGTGCCCCATCCTCGATCTATCAATTCTTAACACCATCCTGGTGATCCCAAAATTCAGAATGCTCACCCTCCAGCAGCTGCTACCTATACTCTCCAACGAAGCTTGGCTAGCAACCCTAGATCTAAAAGAGGCCTACCTCCACATTCCTATCAGGAGTCATGCGGGAAATATCTCCGCTTCAGTTCAGAATCTGAACACTTTCAGTTCTCTGCACTTCCCTTTGGCTTATCAACTGCTCCCAGAGGTTATACAAAATGTCTGGCTTTGGCCATTTGCAGACAAAGAAATATTCAAATTTACCCATACTTATAGGACTGCCTTATTCAGGCAGACAGCCAGGAAAAGCTGCTCAAGCACCTGGCCTTTGTAAAGACACTACTAACCTCCCTAGGATACACAATCAACAAAAATAAATCCAAACAGGTGCCCACCCAAAGGATAATCTTCCTGGGAGCAAGTCTGGACACAGCATCCCAGATGGCATTCCTTACACCAGAGAAACAAGTTTCCTGACAACCTACTTCTCTCAACTAGCCACCAGGCCCCAGCTATCTGCAAGGAAAATCCTGCAAGCTCTGGGTTTCATGGTATCTTGCATACTACTCATTCCATGTGCCAGACTGAACATGAGGAAACTTCAGCGGTACCTAAAGAGCCTTTGGTGTCAACACTGTCAAGACCTGGAAACTCTTCTACCTATAATTCCTTGCCTCAGAAAGGAATTTCTTTGGTGGGCAACAGCATGCTCCCACAACAAGGGACTGCCCTTCTCCCCAACCTTGCCGCCCAGACCCTCACCACAGATGCATTAGGCTATGCTTGGGGTGCACACCTGGACGGCAGGTGCATACCAGGCCAATGGAGCCTTCAAGAAATCCCTCTGCACATCAATCAAAAAGATGATAGCTGTGCAGCACGCCTTGATAGCTTTCAAACCCCTTCTCTTTCCAGGAGTTCTCCTGATCAAAATGGACAACACCACTGTGATGTGGTACATCAACAAGCAGGGAGGGACTCACTCCTATCCTCTATGCAGGCTGGCCATGACCCTTTGGCTCACAGCCTCTTCCATGCAACTACACCTATTAGCACAATTCCTATCAGGCTCTCTCAACTCTCTGGCAGACCAATTAAGCAGAAACCTTTTGGACCCACACGAGTGGCAACTCAACAGAAATACCTTCACCCTAATAACTCATTAATGGGGAACCCTGAAGGTTGACCTCTTTGCCTCCCACACCAACCATCAGCTCAGACTGCACCAGGGAGCATCACTGCATGGCTTGGAAAGTGGATGCCCTGTCCTTCCCCTGGGTCAATCTGTCGGTCTGTGCCTTTCCTCCCCTACATCTCACCCCCAGGGTACTGCTCAGAATAAGGGTGGAAAAACCAAAGACCATTCTTATAGCTTCAGACCTGCCCCGACAACACTGGTACCCCTTGCTGTGCAGCCTGTCCCAGCTGCCTCCATGGTATCTTCCTCAGATTCTAAACCTCCTGACCCAGAGGGAAGGGGAATTAATGCATCCCAAATTGCAGACACTCAGTTTGGCAGCTTGGCTTATTCCCTAACCCCGAACCGATCTGCCATTCTAAGTAAACAGGTTCTGGATGTTATCCATGAGGCCAGACGTCCTAGCACCCGAAAGTCTTATGCAGATAAATGGAAAAGGTTCTGCACCTGGATCCAGGCTAAGGGAGCCAATACGGCACAGCCCTCCATTCCTCTCATCCTAGATTACTTAGCTGACCTGCTACACAGAGGTATCTCTTTCTCCTCTGTAAAAAATCATGCCTCTACTGTTTCTGCTCATTTTCCCCACTGAGCAGCCCCTTTCCTCACACCCTTTGATCAAACAGTTCCTTAATGGGGCTAGCAACTTGAGGCCCCCCAGAAGGGCACCAGTGCCAGCTTGGGACCTTAACTTTGTCTTGGAAAAGCTCACTCTGCCCCCTTTTGAACCAGCTTCTTCTGCAGAGCTAAAATTTCTCTCCTGGAAGACAGCTTTCCTTCTGGCCATCACTTCAGCCAGAAGAGTCTCTGACCTGCAAGCACTCATGGCTGTGGAACCCTTCACCATCTTCCATGCAGATAGGGTATCCCTCAGAACTAACCCATGCTTCATGCCCAAGGTGGTGTCCAGTGTGGCTCTCAACCAATCCATTCATCTACCCACCTTCTTTCCTAATCCTAGAGCAGGGTGGAAAGGATTCTTCACTCTCTGGATGTGCACAGACATCTCCGATTGTATCTGAACAGGACTAAATCCTTCAGGAAGTGTGATCAATTGCTGGTTAGCTTTGCTACAGGGGCAGAAGGCAAAGCCATCTCAAAGCAAACCATTTCCAAATGGATAGCACACTGCATCTATTTCTGCTACAAACAACATGGAAAGCCTCCCCCCAGGGGGGTCAGGACACACTCCACCAGAGCAGCCTCCACCTCTGCAGCTTTTCTAAGAGGAGTCCCCACCAGGGACATCTTTGAGGCTGCCACCTGGACATCTGTTCACACTTTACCAAGCATTACCACCTGCCTCTCTTCTCCAAATCCAGGGCAGGGTTTGCCTCTGCAGTCTTGCAGGGCATCTTAGCCAGCCCCTAGTTTCCTTGACTGCCTCCACCCATTTCATCAGCTGTGGGAATCTAGCCAAATTTAATGACTGCAACAGTGAAGCACAAAGAACATCTACATTTATGGTAAGTGTACACAACTGTACTTTGTGTGTCATGGTTAAAAAAGAGAAAACACTAGCAGGGTTTAAGAAGTGTGAGAAATGTGGCCAAAAAATTCCTTTGAATGACCCACACAGTCTTTGTGCCTACTGCTTTGGCCTCCTTCGCCTGCAAGAGAGTCGTGTGCCAAGTTTTTAATCCATGAGAGCTGGTAGAGTACAAAAATAAAGGGGCTTTTACCATCCTCCTTCTGGAGAAACTTCCAAAAAGTTGCCTAAGTCACCTCCGAGCTCTTCTTCAGTTTCATCGAAGATCTCGGAGAAAGCTTCAAAAAGGCCTTCTTCGGATCCAACAATTTCTATGGATCCATCCAAGAAGAAGAAAATCAAATTGTCTGCTCTAACCCCCTTGGGTCAGATAAAAGAAAAAAAAATACCTCTTTGGATCGCACGGCTTCTTCAGATCCAATCTCTCAGAAAACAAAGGATTCATTGGCTCTGAAGACCTCCGATCCTCCTACATTTTTGAGCACACTACCTAGGACACGGTACTCCCATCTCCGGACCATGTACCATCAATGGTACCTTCTCCCTTTCTTTACAGACTGGACTCTGCCTCCAGGCAATCCTATCACTGTTCTAGGAGCATCATAGTAGATGTGGAGAGGGTAGTGAGCCACGTGCTGTTGGCACAGAGCCTCCCAGTTGTTTTGGCTCCAAACCCTTTGGGTCAGGAAGCCCTTGTACCTATGACTCCACCTTTGACCCTTCCTCTTCTGATTTCTCCGAGTCATCCAGGCCTGTCTCCTTCAGGTCCAAAGATCACCATAACCTCAGATCAGAAGTTTGCTCTTAAGCTCCTCTGCGCTATCAGATCTGGAAAACTGTCAGAGCCATTTCTACACTGTTGGATCTGAAGTGCATCAGTTGACTGTAAGGGCTTTGGAGCCATCTCTACACCTCGAAGCTTTGGCAAGGGTTAGTTCGGGTCCAACTTCTGCCTCGGGGCAACTTTTCGTGGAGCAGGGTGGGATCAGAAAGCCCTCCTTTAAGACTCTGGTTCTTATCCCTGAATGGGAAGGTCAGCCTTTAGGACCTTAGAGAGAGCCCTGTCAGCTTCCATGACACAGACTCTTCCTATTCCCTTGGGTTCCATATCCTCCACTGTTCTGCGTCAGGAGTCTCAACTAACCCTTCCACAGGGGGCAGTCAGTACCAAAACCTCAAGACACCTAGTTGGGTGTTTCTCCCTCTTCTGATACCACCCCAGATTATCCCACTGAAGAGGTCCCTTGGAAGAGGACATATAAGAGGAACATCTAGATTCCCCTGAATCTGCCACCAAAGACACAGATTTTGAGTAGGGCGAATGATCCCCACATTCATCTCCTACGGATGTCTTGTTCTGTGTCATCCTTGAAATCCTAAAACAGAGAGGTGGCTGGAAGCCAAGCAATCCTTTGAAGGAATCTGTGTTCCTTGAGGCATTTGTTATCGGCCCGTCTATCAGTTTATGCTTTTCCCTCTCTGCCTCTCCTCTCCGAGGTACTACTAAAGATCAAACAGGACAAACCAAGGATGATACTGATTGCACCAGACTGGCCACGCAAACACTGGTACCCCCTTCTGCAGTGTGTCACTGCTGGCACAATGGCACCTGCTTCAGACCCCTGCCAGCAGGAGGGTCAGATTCTGCACCCACAGCTTCACACCCTGAACCTGGCAGCCTGGCTTATTACCTAATTCTCTCCATTACCATCCCTCAGTAAGCAAGTGTTGGATGTCATTCCGGAGGCAAGGAGGCCTAGTACTAGAAAATTCTATGCTGAAAAATGGAAAAGATTCTGTTCCTGGAACCAAGCTTAGGGGATGGGCACAGCAACGCCCAATTTATCTCAGATTCTTCAATACATAACTGAGATGTTGCACAAGGGCCTTTCCTTTTCCTCCATCAAAATTCATGCCTCAGCCATTTCAGCTCATTACAACACAGACCCACCCCTTTTCTCTCATCCAGTGCTGAAACCGTTCCTCAGAGGGGCCAAAAACTTAAGACCACCCAGGAGAGCCACTACTCCAGCCTAGGACCTTAATTTTGTATTGGAAAAACTCACTCTACCTCCTTTTGAGCCAGCTGCAAATGCAGAGTTGAAATTCCTCTCTTGGAAAACAGCCTTCCTTTTAGCCATCACTTCAGCTAGAAGGGTGTCTGAATTACAGGCCTTTGTGGCAGTGGAGCCTTTCATCATTTTTTCATGCGGACAGGGTGTCCCTCAGGACCAATCCCTCCTTCATGCCCAAGGTGGTATCCAGTGTGGACCTTAATCAGTCCATTCATTTGCCAGCCTTCTTTTCTAATCCACAGAACAAAGGGGAGGAAGTACTGCACTCCTCAGATGTGCACAGACAACTTAGGTTTTATTTGGACAGGACTAAATCTCTCAGGAAATCTGAACAACTGCTGGTTGCATTTGCTGCAGAGGCAGGGGGGAAGCCATTTCAAAGCAAACTATTTCTAAATGGATAGGCCATTACATTCATTTCTGCGATAAGCACTACGGAAAACCTACCCCACAGGGGATTAGACCACATTCAACCAGGGCTGCATCTACCTTTACAGCCTTTCTCATAGGTGTCTCTACCAGGGACATCCTAGAAGCTGCTACCTGGAGTTCTGTACATACCTTAACCAAGCATTACCATTTGCCAATTTTCTGTAATTCCAGAGCTGGCTTTGTCACTGCAGTCTTGCAGGGCCTTATGACTGGTCCTAATGCTATCTAATTAATTACCTCCTCCCATCCTTAGCTTTGGGAATCTTCCCAAATGTGATGACTGCAACAGTGAAACACGAAGAACATAGTACAGTTGTATACACTTACCATAAATGTAGATGTTTGAGTGTATTCACTGTTGCAGTCAAAGTTACCCTCCCTCCAGCCCCCTGACTTCTATTGGCTATGCCTCTATTTTTGCTTACTATGTTTAAAGCTTTTTGGTATATTTGTTTTTTGTTGGAGGTGTAACTTTATGTATACATAATTGCTTCCCATTATGGGGGCACCTGACATATGGGGCAAGAAAAACTGATGTAATGACGTCAGCTGCATGCTTTATACCCCTGACTACCTGACGTCATGGAAGATGAGACAGCAACTGACACAAGACCCAAGACTTTGTTAATCAGGCTGACTAAGGGCTACTGCAAGCAGATAACCCAAATGTGATGACTGCAACAGTGAATGCACTCGAACATCTACATTTATGGTAAGTGTATACAACTGTACTTTCTCTGCACTTCCCTTTGGCTTATCTACTGCGCCCAGGGTATTCACAAAATGCCTAGCTCCAGCCATTGCATATTGTAGGCAGAGAAGAATTCAAATTTACCCATACTTGGATGATTGCCTGATTCAGGCGGACAGTCAGGAATTGTTACTACAGCACCTGACATTTGTAAAGAGATTTCTAACATCACTGCGGACACCATCAACGAAAAGAAATCACATCTGGTACCCAGCCAGCACAGATTGTATTCCTGGGAGCACGATTGAACACAACTTCCCAGATGGCATTCCTCACTCCAGAAAAACAAATTCACTTGACAGACTACTTCAATCTGCTGGCCATCAAAACCCGGCTATCTGCAAGAAAAATACTGCAAGCCCTAGGGTTCATGGCCTCTTGTATTCTACTAATTCCATATGCAAGACTGCATATGAGCAAACTTCAATGGTACTTAAAAAGTCTCTGGTGTCAACATTCTCAGGACCTGGAAACAATGATTCCTATCATTCCTTGCCTAAGGACAGAGTTCCTTTGGTGGGCAAAGGTCTGCAACCACAACAAGGGACTCCCTTTCACTCTACCCCCTGCCACCCAAACCCTAACAACAGACGCATCAGACTATGCATGGGGGCTCACATGGCAGGACAGTGCATTCAAGGCAAATGGAGTCCAAAGCGAATGCACATGCATATCAATCAAAAAGAAATGTTAGCTGTACGGAATGCTCTGACAGCCTTCAAAGGTCTTATTCTTCCAGGACAACTATTGGTAAAGACAGACAACACCACGGATGTTCATCGTCTCCCATTGCTGCAGTCCTGACAAATGGGTACTCCGCTGCCCACTATCGGCCCGAATACCAAAGGGCTATAACTGGCGTCGGTCACGGCGCCAGAGACTGACGTAAGTACTTGTCAGTATAAATGCGCATGACCGACGCCATAACCTCAGTCTTTCTTGCCGCATGGTCCTCAGCAGAAGCAGTTTTTGCAAGTGCCGTTCGGCGTTCTGGAACTGTCGGTTTTTCGAGTTTCAGACCGGATACCAAGTTGGCTAAGTACCCTGTTGGGAACATTTTTTGTCTTTTTCTTGCCTCAGTGTTGCCGGATGTCAGAAAAAGTTAATAACTGTATTTCTTGTGGGAAACAGATTCCTCATAGGGATTACCATTCACTTTGCATTCCTTGTTTAGGGCCTGAGCACGACGTTGTTGGGTGTCGCTTTTGTGCTACTTTTCACAAGCGTACTTTTAAACGTCGGTTGGACTGTGCTAGGCTGGTGTTTGGTAGGCGTTGTAATTATAACATGCCATCGGATTCTCCGACTACTGGTTCTTCTCAGAAGCGCAAAGATAAGTCTTTGCGGTCCAAACAGGATGAGGCGTCCACTCCGGACGTCGGTTCTGTGGAACCACTGACTGCTTCAGTGGCTCCTTCTGACAGTTTACCAGTGTGTCTAGGGGAGCCTTTGTTACTGCAGGAAGTGGCTTCTCCTGTGTTAGGCCAGGCTGAGGGTGCTTCCTTGTTGTCAGTAGCTTCCTCCCCTCATAGGGTAGTTAGGCCTCCTCCTTCTCAGGGCAAGGGCCATTCTAAATCTAAGTCTATCCCTGCTGGTGCTACTCCCCAGGGTCCGGCTCCTAGGAAGCACATGTTAAAGATGGCTGAAGATTTGATTACTTTAATTAGGGGTTCCATGCCCCCCCCCCCTGTGAAGCGGCCCAGAATTGATACAGAGTTGGGGGGGTCTGGTTCAGTCTTCCAATGAGTCTGATTCCTCTGTGGAAGAGCTTCAGGATTTCCCTCCCTATTCTGTTTCGGAGGCTGAGGACGCTACTCCCTCTGCGTCCCATCCAGCAGATTTTTCTTTCTCTGAAACTTTGCATTCCATGAGGGACCATTTCCAGTGGGATGGCCAGGATTATTCTGATTCTCGTAAGAGGCTGAGAGAATTCTTGTTTTTACCTCAGCACAGGCCTTTGGCTATTCCCCCTGTACTGGATGTTGTTCAGGATGTATTTTCTGAGGCTGCCCTTAACCCAGAGTCTCTGCCCCCCTGCCCCAGTTAAACCAGGTAGATACTACAGGGTTCCGGAAGCTCACGAGTACTTGTATAAGAGTCCTAGGGCTGATCCAGAAACTATTTCTCAAGGCCCCAAAGGTGTTAAGGCTTCTGTGGTTAAGAATCCAGTTCCTCTGGACAAGGATGCTAGGGCCCTGGCTAGGTGGGGTAAAAAACTGTATACCTCTTCTACTTTGGCTATGAGAGCTTTGAATTGTCAATTTCATATGCTCAGGTATCAGAATTATTTGCTTAGTCAATTGAAATGTAAAGTGGATGCCTTGTCTGAAGGTGTTGACTGTAAGGAGCTTCAGGATTTAGTGCATGCTTCTGACCAGGTTGGTAAGCATTCTTTGCAGTGTGGGTTTGATGCTTTACAAGCTTCAGCTGCTACTAGTTCTGTTGTTCGCAGACATGCCTGGCTTAGAGATCAGTCCTTGTCGGAGCATGTTAAGGCTAGCATAATGGATGCTCCTTTGCAATCTGATGTTCTTTTTGGCCCTCCAGTGGAATCAGTTTTGAAAAAGATGGAGGAAAAAGCTAAGTCTATGCTGACGGTACAGAACTTCTTACAGGTTCAGCCCCCTCAGTTCAGTAGGAATTGGCCTGCTAGGGGATAGTCTTTTCCCTCTTCGGATTTTCATTCTAGGGGCAGGTCAAGGCATGGTAGAGGTAGGGCTTCTTCTCAGGGCCCTATTACTTCTAGGCCTTTGAATTCTTTTACCCCTTCTGCTGGGGTGGGCAGGGATCAGTCTTTTCGGAAGCAGTCCCCATGACCTGTGTCTTCAGCTGCCGGACTCTGCCTTGCTGGCAGCTCCTCTAGGAGGAAAACTGGGACTTTTCAAAAGGAATTGGCATTTGATTACCCAAGACAAATGGGTATTGGACATAATAAATCGAGGCTACAAATTTTATTTTCACACATTCCCTCCTTCCAAAGGTATGCCGGATGTGCCTCATCAGCAAAGACTGGAAGCACAGGCACAAATTTCTTCTCTGCTTAAGTTGGGAGCAATACAGCAAGTACCTTCTGCAGAAAGAGGCACAGGGTTTTATTCCCGTCTTTTCTTAGTGCCAAAGAAAGGAAATACTTGGAGACCAATTCTGGATTTGTCCATTCTAAACACCTTTCTGGAAATTCCAAAATTCAAGATGTTAACACTGCAACAGCTGTTACCTATGCTGGGCAAAGATCACTGGATGGTGACTCTGGATCTCAAAGAGGCCTATCTTCACATTCCTATCCGGCCCAGTTGCAGCAAATTCCTGAGATTTCGGAATGGGAATTTGCATTATCAGTTCTCTGCATTGCCCTTTGGCTTGTCTACTGCGCCCAGGGTATTCACAAAAGTCCTGGCTCCAGTAATAGCTTTTCTCAGACTAAAAGGAATTCAAATTTATCCTTATCTGGACGACTGTTTGATTCTGGCTCAAGGCAAGTGCGAACTTCTTCAACATCTGCAGTATGTAATGACAGTTTTAAGATGCCTAGGGTATTCTGTGAATGAAATAAAGTCCAGTCTAGTACCCTCACAAGAGATGTGTTTTCTGGGTGTAAGACTGAATACAGCTGCTCAGATGGCATTTCTTACCCCGGACAAACAAAGAAATCTTCACCTATACTTCCAACAGCTATCAGTAATGTCCAGGCTGACTGCAAGGACAGTCCTTCAAGCCTTGGGGTTCATGGCATCTTGCATTCTAGTACTTCCCAATGCCAAACTGCATATGAGGAAGCTACAATGGTATCTCAAAAGCGTTTGGACTCAACACAGCCACGATTTGGACACTGTCATTCGGATTCTACCTTGCATTCAGACAGAATTTGTGTGGTGGGCTCAGGAATGTCACCTAAACGAGGGACTCTCTGTGACCCAACCAGAGGCAAGTCAGATATTAACGACAGTCGCCTCGGAGTCAGCTTGGGGAGCTCATTTCAAAGGAAAATGGATTCAAGACCTTTGGCCCCCAGAGCTACTTCACTTGCATATCAACATGAAAGAGATGCTGGCAGTTCAATTTGCTTTGGAAGCATTCCAGGGCCTACTTCAACCAGGACTGGTGTTGATTCGAACAGACAACACGACTGTGATGTGGTACATCCACAAGCAGGGGGGAACTCATTCGTACCCTCTTTGCAGACAAACAATGCTGTTATGGGACACTGCTTTAAATCTGCTCATCACTCTTCGAGCACAGTTTCTGCCAGGAGCACAAAATTCTTTAGCAGATGCTCTGAGCAGACAGATTGTGGATCCTCACGGATGGAAGTTGGACCCTCAGGTATTTCTTCAGTTGACCATGGCTTGGGGAACTCCAGACATAAATCTGTTCGCTTCTCCTCTGAATTTCCAACTGCCACTGTTTTGCACAAGGCTGTTTCATCCAAAAGCCTGGAAAATAGATGCACTGTCCTTCAGTTGGAACAACCTTCACGTGTCTGCTTTTCCTCCTTTTGCCTCTTCTTCCAAAGGTACTGTTGAAAGTCAGGAGGGACAAACCTTGCATGATCCTTATAGCACCGGATTGGCTTAGTCAGCATTGGTACCCTCTGTTGAGGAGCTTAATTCATGGGACACCTTGGCCATTACCACAGATTCCTCACTTATTGTCTCAGGAAACAATCATTTTCTCAATGTCAGGGTGCAATCCCTACACCTGACAGCCTGGCGCATTCTGTTTTAAAGAAGGAGGGCCTTCAGCTCCCTCAACAAGTTTTGGATGTTATTTTGGAAGCCAGGCGACCTAATACTCGAAAGGTTTATGCTGATTAATGGAAGTGATTTTTTCTTTGGAGTTCAGCTGAAGGCTTTGATGTCAAATTGCCTAATTTGAATTGTACATTGCAATATTTGACTGTTTTATTGGACAAGGGTTTGTCCTTCTCTTCTGTAAAAGTGCATGCTGCAGCTATTTCTGCTCACTATGATTGTGACCCTCCTGTGTTTTCACATCCATTGGTTAAACAGTTTCTTAGAGGGGCAAAGATTATAAGACCCCCACGAAGAGCTCCTACTCCTGCCTGGGATCTTAATTTTGTTTTGGAAAAGCTGACTCTGCCTTCTTTTGAACCTGCAGCTACAGCTGAATTGAAGTTGTTGTCTTGGAAGACTGCTTTTTTGTTGGCTGTTACTTCTGCTAGAAGGGTATCTGAATTACAGGCCCTCGTGGCAGTGGAACCTTTTCTGATTTTTCACAAGGACAGAGTTTCCTTACGTACTAATCCTACTTTTATGCCTAAAGTGATTTCTAATGTGGCATTAAACCAATCTATACATTTGCCTACTTTTTATACTAACCCCCAAAATAAAGGGGAAAAAGTTTTGCATTCTTTGGATGTACATAGGCAGTTAAGGTGTTAAGTTGTCAATCTCGCCTTCATTCTTGCTTGATGGGTTCGGAGCCGATCCTCGGCTCCGACTCGGCACTTGCTAAGCTCGAGAGTCACTTTTACCAGCTCGAGGCAGCCCCATATCCCATGATGCAAGGCGGTAAGTACCCAGATCTCGTTTGCCGCTTCGCTGATGAGGTCCTCCTTTTACCAGCTCCTGGTAAGTGAATTACTACTTTACTATTTTAGCCCCTTTTTACAAAAAAAACTTAAATTCTTAGTTTTAACTTAGTTTTAATCCCTTTCTGACAGAAAATTTCCCTGTCTCCTCTTATCTTTTAGTCAGACTTTCACCCTTCCCATCCCCCCCCCTGTTAGGGTGTGTGTGTGTGTCTGTTAGTTATACCTTCTGGTATATTTAATTTAATTCTTGGACTGGTGTGTGTGTGTGTGTTTTTTCACCATGTCTAAAGAAAGGGTCTCAGGCTTTAAGAAGTGTGACTCGTGCTGTCAGAAGATGTCTCTGACAGACGGTCACACTTCTTGCCTGTACTGTCTGGGGCCTCTTCACCTGCAGGACTCCTGTGCTATATGTCATTCTTTTAGCCAGAGAGTCCTGCAGGAAAGAAGAAATAAATTGATTTTGAGGGGTTTTCTGCCGGAGGGCTCTCCGCTAAGTTGGCCCCATCTAAGACTTCTAAGTCTTCCAAGGCCCAGGCTTCTGTGTCCAAGACTGCGGCCTCGGCCCGACTCATTCAGAGTCGAGATCGGCCCGCTGGAGCCGATTCTGGAACCACTAAACCTTCGCACCGAGCCATCGGTGCCGACTCTGGTTCATTCGACCGACGTGTCGGCTCGATCGGTTCCGACCACCATGTGGCTCATGCATCGGTGTCGGCTCCCGATCGGCTCCGACACAAGTTACTTTGTGGCTGTATCGGCTCCAGCTGGAGCCGCATCAAAGCTACCGGTCGGGTCCGGCGTTGTCGGCTCCGAGTTTCAGTAGTTTCATCGGCTCCGATGGTTCCTCGAGGAAGAGGTCTAGGTCCCCTTCCTTGGAGCCGATACTTCCGCTTCGGCACGCCACCCCTCCTCTCGGAACGGAGCCATCGGAGCCGATCTTCAAGGTCATCCAGGCTTTCTGACCATGATTTAGAGAGAGTGGTCAGTAGATTACTTAAGTCACAGGCATTGGCCCAAATGTTGCATAGTCCGTCTCAGCAGACGACTATTGGTCCACACCCCATTGTAGTTCCTCCTTCAACTCTACCTCAGAGATTGGAGTTGGAGTCTTCGGGAATGGTTACTGCTACGGCTGAGGGACAGATACCCCCTTCTGTTCCTTCAGCCTCCACTCTTATCTCCTCTTCTAGACCTTCCTTGAGGGATTCGTGGACGGCTTCCCTGGTCTCCTCCGAGGGGTGGGAGTGGCATCGGACCCTTGTCCGAACTCCACTCTTCCCCTTGGAGCCTCGGCCTTGGTGTGAGCTCTCGGCCCACATCTGCCTCGAGACTTCCCGGTGGGCCCCGGAGTTCCTAGTTCTTCGAACGGGTCCTCTCGGCCTTCCTGGGAGGGAGCCGAGGTGATGAAGAGTGTGTTGGTCACTGGTCTCAGCCAGCAGCCTGTTCCCTTAGCACCTCCCTCTATAGTGCCTGCTGACATCTCTGCCACTTCTCTTGCTAAGCAGGACCCAGAGATCCTCCGCCTCAGGTTTCCCCACTGAATATCCCCTCTTCCGAGGATTCTCCTGATTTGGGTTTTTGGAGGAAAA